>NW_006408605.1:12127823-12128732 GCF_000296735.1 Chrysochloris asiatica | reverse complement strand
TAACAGCAACAACATGGATATATTACAGTTTACTCATTTACCTGTTGGTAGACATTTGAGTTGTTTCCATTTCTTTTGTTTTTTTGCTATGAACATTCACGTGCAAGTTTTTTTGTGGACAAATGTCTTCATTTATTTTTTATGTCAGTATCGCAGAGTGAAATAGTGGTGTCATATGGGAGGCCTAATGAATCCTGGTGTGGCGCTGTAGAATGAGCACTGTATATGAGGTGAATTTAATAAGCACCAGCCTGTTAACTGCAAGATTGGTGGTTCAAACCCACCAGTTGCTCCACGGAAACCCTAAACAGGGTCACTATGAGTGAGAACCAACTTGACAGAAACTTGACAGGCCTATGTTTAACATTTTAAGCATAACTGTTTCCAAAGTGATTGTACAGTTTTACACTTCCACCAGCAGTGCATAAGAATCCCAATTCCTAGTCAACTTTTGATATAATCAGTTTTAAAAATTTTATCCATTCTGGTGGGTATATATTCGTATTTCAGTGTAGCTTTCATTTGCATTTCTCTAGTGATGTTGAGCATCTTTATATGTGCTTATTTGCTATATGTACATTTTCTTTGGTGAAGTATCTGTTCAATTTTTTTCTGCCCATTTAATTTCTTTTCTTATTGCAGTGTAGATACAGTGGTAGATTTATGGGATATATTGATATTCTTTGTTGGCTATACATTTTTGTAAAATATTTTCATCTAGTCTGTGGCTTGCCTTTTCATTTTCTTAACATGTCTGTTGAAGAGCAAAGATGTTTAATTTTTATGCAATTCAATTTTTTCTTTTATAGTTCATGCTTTTTGTATCATACTTTGGAAATCATTGATAAAACCAAGACTACTTAAGATTTACTCAAACTGTTTTCTTCTAGAACTTTTATAGCTTTGCTG
>NW_006408605.1:12089198-12127202 GCF_000296735.1 Chrysochloris asiatica | reverse complement strand
AAGAATCCTATCAGGTACTTCTGGAAAGAAAGACTGACAGGAAAAATACAAAACAATATAGGCAGACCAACAGATTACTATAAGAACAAACAAGTGGCTCGCCCTGGAGACATCAAGGCAAGTGGTCGTGTCCCCCTCAGGTCAAACCCCCTTCTAAGACCAAGACTAAGTGGGAGTACATGCTCTGATTGGTGACCACATTTGTCACTGATAAAGGGAAGTGAGGGAAAAGCAGCAATGAAGCTGCAAGCTAAACGCTCAATACACTCCTGTGAATCCAGATGGAGACCTGGTTGACCAGCAGTGTGGCAAGTCCAGGGAACTCTTGGACCCAGAGTCAGTGACATAGCCACAGAGGACTAGAGTGGAGAGTGAAGTGTGCAGCTGATAAGAAGAGAGGGTACATGCATATAAGTACACCCACACTTGCAGATAATGCCCACCTGACGTGGCTTGAATGACTGGATGATCAGAGCTCAACCAGAAGAATAAAGAAGACGGAAAAAAAAAAAAACCTGATACAATTTGATGAACTTTACCTACCCATATGGAAGCTGTAGCTCAAAAGAGGGAACAAATCTTCGCAATGAGGATCATTCCCACGCCCTCCACACACGGAGAGGGCAGGGATGGGCAACTTGGACATGGGCTACCCAGCATGCGGGGGCTACAGAGGCAGACTGGCCCACACACTTTCAAGAGGGAACCTAGATCCAGAGGGCGTGGAGCAAGATAGACTCTCCACTGAGTAGTATCCAATCTGTCCAGTTGGGGCTGATGAAAGGAGATGCAGATAGGTCTCCTGGGACACAGCAGTGAATAATTGTTATCAGGACTGACTGTAAGGGCTGGAAATGTAAATGTAGTCATTTTGTTGCAAAGGGAAGGGAGTGATTAACTTCACAGTCTAGGAGCGGAGGTCCCCGGAACCATCAATGGAGAAGAGCAGAGAACAGAACCCCACCCAGAGAAGCAGGACGCCAGGGATGAAGGCAGAGACAATGACGTGGGGAGATGAAGCAGCTGGGTACCCGGGACCCACAGAGGGAGAGGGGCTGTGTGTGGACGACTGGGGGGCAGGCTTGCGGGGTATACCCCCCAGATGATGGACAACACGTGGAGGGGATTGCAACCATGGCAATTAAACAACACACGACAGGACGAATGCAAAGCCAGTGCCCTCCCACATAAACCACCACACAACCCACAACAAAACATTCAAAAAAAAAAAAGTATCCTATTCCCATCTCCTTTAACCAGATCCATGTAGATAAGATGTAAAATATTTAGTGGGGATTCTAAATTCCCCTGCACACTCTGAATCTAAAATCCCTACTGAAAACATGTGCGCATGTCTTAGAAACCCTCGATTATAGGTAGCTAATGTTTAAGTTGCTTGTCCCTTTCAATGCTCTATACTGAAGGGACAGGCTTGATCCTTGATGTGAAGACGTGAGCCCTCTCAGTTGGTATTTTAAGCTACTACATTCATAAATATGGGTCAAGTTCATCAAATTGTATCAATTTACACTTCCTTCCTTTATCAAATTTATCTTGCTCTCACTGAGCAGTGTCCATGGGCTCAGGATTTCCCAAGTCTCCCCAAACTTCAGACCAACAGGCCCTTCCTTCCTCTTCTCTCTCTCAAGGCTGACAGGAGTCTATGAAGCATGGTCGAACTCAGTGCATAGCTTCATTGCTGCCTTTTTCCAACTTCCACTTAACATACATGCCTGCTTGTGTGGTCCCTTTGAGTTTCAGTCTTGGAGGAGGGGGGTTTGTCCCGAAAGGACTTGATTTAGATGCAAGTTTCTAATTTTCAGTATGTCCCAATTATCTAGTTTGTCTGCTTTTGCTTGTGCAATTCTCCCAATGTTTCATAATCTATGGGTGCCCTGTCTTTATCCCTATTTTTTCATTGATGACTTTTGTAATTGTGGGATTGACATTTAGGTCTTTAATCCACGCTGAATTGGTTTTTCTGTATGTTGTAAGATAAAGGTCTTGTTTCACTCTTTTGCATAACGCTTTTTAGTTTTGCCAGCACCATCTGTTGGAGAGATGATCTCCATTCCATTCAGTGTACTTTAGCCCATTCACAAAGACCATTTGGCTACGTGTGGGTGGGTTCATCTCTAGATTCTGTTGTATTGATCTGTGTATCTTTCATTTTACCAGTACCGGCGTATTTTGACAACTGTAGCCATGTAGCAAATTTTGAAATCATGGAGTGAGAGGCCTCCAAATTTATACATTTTAAGTACTCTTTTGGTCCTCTAGGACCTATCTTTTCTATATAAAGTTTGTATTCATTTTTTCCATCTCTTTAAGGAATGTCATTGGAATATAGATTGGTATTGCACTATATCTGTAGATTACTTGGGTAGTATTGACAATTTCATGATATTAAGTCTTCCTATCCAGGAACATGGTATATTCTTCCATTTTTGTAAGTCTCTTTGGTTTCTTGTAGTAGTGTTTTGTAGTGTTCTTTGTATAGGTCTATGGTTTCTCAGGTTATTTATATTTATTCCTAAAATTTTCATTCTTTGAGCAGCTGTTGTAAATGGCATTGCTTTCCTAATTGCCTTTTCAGTGTTGTCATTATTAGTGTAGAGGAACCTGACTGATTTTTGTATGTCCCCATCTCTACCTCCATCTCTGGTAAGATAGAATATTTCTGATACTCTTAGTTTCGAAGTGCTGACCTTGATGTTAGCAGCCTGATTCCTAACCACTACTCTACCAGAGCTCCTTCTGATACTCTTATTGTTGTTGTTGTTAAGTGCCATCGAGTCGGTTCCGACCCATAGCGACCCTAAAACAGGGTTTCTGAGGCTGTAAATGTTTACAGGAGCAGAAAGCCTCATCTTTCTCCCACAGAGCAGCTGGTGGTTTCGAACTGCTGACATTGCGGATCGCAGCCCAATTCGTAACCACTACGCTACCAGATACTCATAGGATTGGGAATTTTGAGATAACATTTAACCTAGAAGCATTTCATTCTTCTATGAGGTGTTAGGAGCCTTATGTTTTCCTGTACTTATTGTGCTATAGGTTATATAGTACCAGTCTTCTTATCTATAAATTTTAATGACTGTAGCAATATTTTTAGATAGGAAGATTAATTCATTCCAGACTGAAAAGACAGGGAGTAATAATAAACCATAATAGCAATTGTTTGTTGCGTACTAACTCTACCCCTAGGACTGTACTGAAGAGCTTTAGATTCATTATCTCATTAATCTTCACCTTATATCCCTATTATTCCTATTTTATAGGTTAACTGAAACTCAGTGATACCAAACAACTTGCTTGAGGACATAGAACTAGTAAGTGGTGGAGTATATTCTTCACCATAGTTGTAACTGATTCAATGCCCACACTCTTATTCACCACATTGTACTAATTTTTATATATGCATTTTTTGTATTTGCCATATAGTATAAAAGGGAGTTTGACCTAGAGTATGCCATCCTAGGAATTTCCTAGTTAGTGGTATCCTTTTAGAGTCCTTTGATCATCTGTAGTCATTAAAACTGAACTCTTTCAGAGTTTAATTTGTGGGGAAGAAGTACTGGGTCTAAATGTACAAAGTGCAGTGGCAAAATGCCTAACTACTTTTTGTATTTAGTAATGTATACTTTGAAACCACTGAAAGACTCTTAATTAAACCTTATGTTGCAGTGCATGCAACTTACCTTTCCCTTGGCTTATGGGTTATTAGGAAGTTGCTTTTTAATGTAACCTTTGTAAGTAGAACAGTTCTAACTGCATCACCTGTCAGAAATCTTAGGTGTTTAAATTGCTGGGAGAAACAAGTAGTGGTAACAAAAGGCCTGAAGGGGAAGCTATTGCTAGACTATCTAGAGTTTTATTTCTTGTATTTTAGTATTAGCATAAGAGGGAATGACATTTCTAAAGGCCTCTCTTTGTGGCCTTGAAACTGACTGTAGGCATTGCAACTGGTTCCAGGATCTTAGTTTGGGAACTGCTGAAATTTGTTCGTCAGACCTGGCAGTTACTTGCTTGTGGTTAATCATTAAGACATTACTATTGCAGAGATCCAAATACCCAGAACTAGAATTTTCAGTATGATTGGTGATAAGACTAGAAAATGGAGTTTCTTTTGTTTGTTCAGATTTATCCTAGATACTCCAGGCTAAAGATCACAGTTTTTAAATGTTCTTAGCATGTCTGTTGAAAAGCAATAGACATGTTCATAAAACAGGTTGTCATGTCAAGTTCAGTCCTTGCTTCCTATAAGATTGCAGTCTCAACTGGGGATGTGAGTCATGTCTATATGTAGAAGAAGGTGTAAGACTATGAGCATATACTTTAAAAACTAGAAATTCAGAGAAGTGAGGCAATTTGAAGACGATTACTGGACAGAGAGCCAGAAGGCCTGAGTTCCAGAATCTTAGAATGCTGGGGGTGAAACAAAACAAAACAAAAACCCAGATTCACAGCTACTGAGTCAATTCCAACTCCTAATGACCCTGTGTAGGATTTCTGAGGCTGTACATCTTTACTGGAGCAGAAAACCTGCTCTTTCTCTCACATGGATTCGAACCTTTGACCTTGTGGTTAGCAGCCCAGCATTTAATCTGTTGCTAAGTGCTGTTGAGTCAGTTCAGACTCATAATCACCCTGTATAGGGTTTCTGAGGAACAGCTGGTGAGTTTGAACTTCTAGCCTTGTGATTTGAAGTCTAGTGCTGATCCTTACAGCACCATACCAGGAGTCCAATGTGTAACATACTGTGACACCAAAACCTCTCTAATTCAGCTTCTTTATTTTATAGATTGAGGAATGTTGGTCTAGAGAAGTGATCTGTCCAAATTTATGACTAGACCCTAGAACTAGAACCCTTTTTTCCAACTCCCACAGAAGTATTTTGCTTTGTCTTGACTTTGCTATCAAATAACCATGCAAATCACTTAATTTTTCTTGATCTTTTCTCAAATGCAAATCACTTCGTTTTTCTTGATCTTTTCTCAACATGGGGTTCTTATAAAATTAGTGAATCAGCCCAAGTGATTTCCATGTCTATATTAATATCCCAAGTTCTGTAAATGACCCAGAATGCTATTGTGAGCAAAGTTTGTTAACTTTCATAGAAGATAGAGATGTGATTGGTCCTCTAAGGAAATTCAAGGATTTGCAAAGAAGATGGGGGAGGGGTTTCATGGGTAGGGAGCAGAGTTAACAGAGGCTAAAACTTTTCGAAAGTGTGGCTGTAGTAAAGAGAAATGAACCAATTATAGCAGTCAAGAAGAATAACGGGAGGCAAATCGTTAAAGAAATATGAAGTCACTTCATAGAGATTAGTTTGTTCCTGGAAGGGACTTTTAAGCTCTATTTCTGTAGAAACCAGAAGACAGTAGAACTGGAAATTAGCATGTTATAACATATCTTGATGCATATTGATGCCAATCTCAATGTGTAATAGTGATAATAAGTATATCAGGATATCTAAGAACATTCTTGTTGTTAAGTGCCATCAAGTTGGTTCCAAGTCATAGAGACCCTCTATAGGGTTTCCGAGGTGCAACTAACTGGTGGTTTTGAACTACTGAACCTTGTAGTTAGCAGTCCAGTGCTTATCCTACAGTCTCCACACCAGGACTTCATCAGTAGTAGTCTGAAAGCCTAAAAGCTAAAGAAGTAGATTTTTTTTTCCATTCATTGATAATTAACAAGAGGCCCTAATCTTTAAAATCTAAGAACATGTATAGTGTTAACATTCAGTGTTGAAGCAAATTGTTTCTTTTACTTACGTGGAGTTTAGATAGGTAAATTTGCTTGCTTTGCAATCCTTATCTCATTAATCTTTTTAGACTTTTCAGAGATTAATCTAGATTTTAAAAAAGGCATGACTCTCTTCACCTAGATCTCAAGACTGTATAGCCAGATTGTGACTAAGTGGGAATTGCCATTGTGGGAATTACCCAAATCTGTCTTTGGGCCCTACTGTTTCTTCAGAATGTTCGACAGTATAATATAGTATAGTCTAGGATGCTTGTTTGGGATGTCCTTTTGTCTTTCTTGGATATATAGATGGGGGCTCCAAAAAGTTCAGGGAAATATGGAATTAAAAGGTAATGGGAGTTTCCCATGAACTTTTTGAAGCCCCCTTGTGTATCTACTTTTTAAGCTTTTTCTGGTTTTATTTCCCATCTAAGTTGTAAGGTCTTAAGGGCAAAATTTGTGGTAGTGTTTAGCTCATGTTAGCAATATTCTTATATGGATTTTAGTTTTCAGATTCCTTGGGAATTTGAGATTATTTTCAAGGCTCTTCATTTCCATGGTCTAATGTAGGAGAGACTGACAGTTTTGAAAACATTAATCCTTCTCTTATAAAGATAACTGGGGCAAAGGGAACTTCTAATATAACTACACCAGACTAGAGAATTTTATGTTGAGGGAAGATGATTCTTTATCCCTGGAGATGGTGGTATAAAGAACCCTCGTGGTTAAGTACTTGGCTGCTAACTCAGAGTTCAGTGCTTCACACTCATCAGATGCTCTGCAGGAGAAAGCTGTTGCTGGCTGCTTCGATAAAGATTTATAGTCTTGAGAACCCTACGGAACAGTTTTATCCTGTCCTTCAGGGTTGCTATGCATTGGTGACGATGGGTGAGTGGGTGAAAGTATCTTGTTGTCTTGATACTGTAAAGAATGTCTGTCTGTAGGATTAAAAATCTCTGCATTCATTTATGTAGTGTAAGGCTGTCAATTTTTATCATTATGAATGAGAGCAGTAGTTGACTTAGTCTTCTAGGGATTACTAACATACATTTATAGTGCATAATGGAGTCCTGGTGTGGTGCTGTGGGTTAATGCACTGTACTGTGAATTCAGTTCGAACTGCAAGGTTGGCGAGTCAAGCTCACCAGCCACTTCTTGGAAACCCTATGGGTCAGAACCAGCTAGAAGGCACTTAACAACAAAAATAGTGAATAATTGGTAAGTTCCCATATTATTTGAATTTATTAGTAGCATAATTTTTCATGGTTACAGAATGGTTTATCAGAACATTAAAGAGGACAATCAGGAGTCTCCAAATTCAGGATGTATCTGGAGCTCCACAGAAATGCTAGTGGAAATAGGAGTGCCTCATTTTTTTCTTAAACACATATATTCTCACCTGCTTCAGTTCCTCCATTTGGCCAAAAAAAGCAAAATAGTTTTGAACTATTCTAAAATTATTTCATCATCCTTGCATGGGGTCTACAAAGTGATATTTTTAGTTTTGCTACTTTTTGTGACGCTTCCCAGGCATAGAGGTCTCTAGTGATTTCTTGATTCTCATATTTTATAAAGATGGGAGTTGGTCTTAGTTGGCAGCTCTTTACATCCGCCAGAATTGTTCGTTACTTTCTTCTAGGCCCACGGGTGACGTCTGTTTCCTGTGATTGAAACCACAAGAAGAAGTGGTGAGAAGCCACTGTAGGATATGGACTATCAGGCAAGCAGCAGGCATTGGGCTGCCTTAGAAAAGAGCAGTCAGAACCAAGCATAAAGTTTTTAAGGAACCCTGAAGAGACCCTAGAAATAAATAATCGACCCAGACTCCTTTTCTAAAAATGAGAACGCTGAAGCCTAGAGAGAGTAAGTTGCTCAAGGTCATTCTATTGGAGAACTAACTTTCGATTCCCCTAATCATTCAGTCCTAGTGTGGCACTGTGGGCTAATGCGTCAGACTGCAAAGTCGATTTAAATGTAAGGTCAGTGGTTCAAGCTCATCAGCTGCTCCTTGGAAACCCTATACGGGGTTGCTATGTGCCGGAATCAACTCGATGGCACTTCACAACAACAATATTCATTCAGTAGTTTGTTTCTCACATTGCATGATTACCCCGAAATTTGTTAACTGTGCTCTGCCAGAGTGTTTTCTTAAGCAAAGTACTGCTGGAGAAGAGTAAATTCTGATGTGCATTTTGAATATGAGAATTAAATGGTGTTTTTTCTCTCTCTCTCTCAAAAAAAATTATATATATCTCTGGTAGCGTAGTGGTTAGGAATCGGGCTGTGAACCACAAGGTCAGCAGTTCGAAACTACCAGCTGCTCCGTGGGAGAAAGAGGAGGCTTTCTGCTCCCGTAAAGATTTACAGCCTTGGAAACCCTATTCAGGGTCGCTATGGGTCAGAACCGACTCAACGGCACTTAACAACAACAACTATATGTGTGTGTGTGTGCGTGTGCATGTGTGTATGTATGTATATGTCTTAAGAACCCCAAATTACAGTTTTTCGTTTTTATTTCACATGGTATATTGTAGTCATTATATCTTTACACAAATACCTTTACATTTTTAATTATAGTTTATATATCTTGTTTTCTGCTTTTAAACAGTGTATTATAAATATTTTTTGGATTCCTAATCTTTGAAATTATAAGTTTTTATTGAAAAATGGAACTATATTTTTGGTATAAAAGTGATGCATAGTTTTTTCTAGGAAAATATTAATGCATATTAAATTGAGTAAAACAAACCCTACCTTTTTTTGCAGAAATGATAATAGCTATTTTTCAATAATTAAAACCAAAGAAGAAAATGAAATGATGCATAGAAGTCTCTGCACAAGTACTTTGGCATAAAACCGTGTGTGTTTGTGTTAGAACATAATTCAAGGCATATATTGCTAGAAGTGTCAGGATTCTTGTTTATATTTCTAGTGATAGAGGATTAATGAGATTTCCACCCTCTATTTTCCCCCTTCCCCCAGGCTTTCTCAAAATAAATTCTTACTCTGGATTTGTAAAAGGCCCCAAAATGCTCACTTTGTTTTCATGGAATGAAGTATGGCTTTTTGAATTGTAGTGTCATTTTTGGATTAGTTAAGCTGTTGTTAGGAGTCTACATGTTTATTTCTGCATCTTCAGGAGTGGTTTGAGGATAGGAAAAAAAAGGTTCAGCTGTCATTTACAACATAAGGGGTTTAAGAATGTGATTTAAAACAAGGTGTCCTCATACGTGGTAACTGTATATAAAAACTGTAGCAGCAGCAAGAACTTCCTGTCCCGCCAGCCTTTGGGTGTGTCAAATGCATGCTCACCCTTGAGGAAGAGTGGTTGTGCGACTCACATCACAACATGGGAGGAGAGGACAGTTGCTACGGAGATTGGGAAACAGCATTCCTGAGTCGCTGACTTACCAAATGAATGGACAACACCCCTTTTTTAAAGGAACAATCACAATCCTCTCTTTAGCTCAGACAATGAAGAGAGAGTTTAAAAAGAAAGTGAAGAGCAAGTATCAGTATTTGGAACTTGAGAAACTATGATGAAACTTTGGAAAAATAGGCTAACGTTATTTATTACACTCTGCACCACATATATTCCAAAGTTTTTGCAGAACCTTAGAGTGAAAGGGAGAAAGCTTTGCTTACTGTTCTCTCACTAAATGATAATATGTACAATCAGAGGCACTGCTGCTTTCACCTCCTTTCTGACAGCAAAGTCTGTGGGTGTACTGGCTGCACCTTATGATAATTCATAGGAAAGGGCTTCCAGAATCTGGGTACTTTCTCTACTGACAGCTTCTTTTTTCAACCTGTGCCCCTTCATCATGCAAGGAGCTGGCAGCTTGTTTGATGGACATGTTGGAGGGATGCAATGTTCCTAGTCTGGTTTCCACTTGTTCTGTTGTGCTGGAATAGCGAAACCTGAGTGCACTTTCCTTCTTCCTTCTGGGCTATCAACTATCTAGGATACAAGCTATGCCAGTCCGTGAGTGTTAGGATGAGTTGAACTGTAGGCAAAAAGTTTCTTTCTCCTGTTATCAGACAATTGCCTTCTTTGACTGTTAGATGAGTAATATATTTTGGACCTATTAACCAATAGGACCTATTAACCACTAACCAGTGGATTGAATCCTAACATTAAAATAGTTTTCCTTCATTTTAATTAAAACTGGAAAATGTGTTTGATTGGGAAGCAGACTCATCAACAGTTTTATACAGTTGTAAGGGAAATTACCGTACAGTAGGAAGACAGAAGGATTGATGCATTTGAGTTATGGTGTTGGAGGAGAATATTGAAAGTTCCATGGACTGCCAAAAGAATCAACAGATCTGTGTTAGAAGTGCAGCCAGAGTGCTCCTTGGAGGCCAGGAAGGCCAAACTTCGTCTCTCATACTTCAGACGTGTTGTCAGTAGGGACCAGTCGCTGGAGAAGGATATCATGTTTGGTAGGGTGGAGGGTAAGAGAAAAAGAGGAAGACCTAAGGATATCATGTTTGGTAGGGTGGAGGGTCAGAGAAAAAGAGGAAGACCTCCAGCTAGACGGATTGGCTAAGTGGCAGCATCGATGAGCTCAAGCGTGGTAACAATAGTGAGGGTGGCCCAGGACCGGACAGTGTTTTGTTCTATTGTGCATAAGGTCGTTATGAGTCGGTACCGATTTGATGGCACCTAACAACAACAACAGAAGGAAAATTAAGTTTGTAGTTTCAAGTTTATAAGTAAATTACTTTGAATTTACAAGCAAATTGTTGAAACAGGAAATGGGCTATAGTTGCCGCATGCTTTTTATCTGGAATCTTCTACTTGTGTTTGACATGGTCACTGCCTGGAATCTTTCAGGTCTTCCTGGTTGGTATCAGAAAAAAAGACAGTAATTCTGGAAGGCTGGGTGGTTTGAGAGAACTCTTTTAATTAGATATAAAAGATCTTAGACTCTGTTCTATAGTCCCGATGTTGGCTTTTGCATGAGTGCTAAGCAGTTTCTTTCTTCAATACTGAGTTTAGCTGTGGAGTTGCTGAGGCAGTGTGGAACCAAATGGATGAGCTGCTAGTCTTACTCCATTAGCATTTTTCCCTTCATGTTCATGGAGAACATGTCTGTCATCTCCATATCTGGGGACTGGTAGGTAATCTACAGCCTTCTTTCTCTTTAGTGCATATAATTTTTCCTAGTGTTGTAGTTCATATTTTTCTATTCCTAGTTATTCTGTGTCTCTCTTTTAGATGATATCACCTCTGAAGTATCTATATACTTTTTTCTTTTATTTTCTTTTTTTAATTTGATGCTCCATCTTTTAATAACTAGTATATAGGCTCTTGGCATCAGTTAGTAGTGATGTCAGATTGTATTTTGCGTCTTTATGAAAAGTAGCTGAAATAGATTCATTTGACATCCTTAGGCCATTCCCTTGAAAATGTGAAGGAAGGTTTCCTATGCACTTGTAGTTATCCATTATTCCCTTTTCTCCATTTCTACTGGTGTGGTGCTGTGGGCTAATGCGTCAGACTGCAAAGTCGTTTGAACTGCAAAGTCAGTGGTTCAAGCTCACCAGCTGCTCCTTGGAAACCCTATTCTGGGTAGTTATGGGTCAGAATCAACTCGGTGGCACTTAACAACAACAAAAACAATTGACTTCTGCATAAAGATTGGGAATTGAACAAGGGAGATTAGGTAGCTTAGTTGGTTTCATCATCATATATTATTTAGCTTTTACACAACACTTTGGAGTTCTGGTGTGTCACCGTAGGATAAGTACTGGACTGCTAACCACAAAGTTGGTGGTTCAAACCTATCTGCCACTCCTTGGAAACCTTATAAACGGTTGCTATGACTTAGAACTGACCTGACAGCACTTAACAAGTATAACTACAAAGCACTTTGCACCCATTTTATTACTCTTCATTCTAGTCTTTTGAGACAGATTAGTATTAAAGTTAGGAAACCAGAATTGTGGTTTTCTGCATTTATTGTCCTGTAGTGAAAACTTAGTAAATTTGTGGCAAAGATGACTTAAAACTCATTGGCAATTAAATTCAGATCAATGCTATAACCTTCTTTGCCTTTTTACTATTCTGAGGAACTGAATGTCAGTCTTGTGATAGGGTAAAGAAATTAATCAGAGCTGGACTCTGGTCTGTTTTCTATAATTCTGAAGGACAGATACCTTGTCTGATCCATCCCGAGTAGATAGATTAGGATTTGAAATGTTTGTTTGTTTCATTTCAGTGCGTGTGTTTTCCATTCTACCCATAGATAGCCTATGTCTTCACTGAGATCTTAATTGTTCTTCAAAGGAAGTAGCAGACTTCTAGGTGATGTGCTGCTCCATGATTGCATATCCTCCTCAAAGACAACTCACAAACATGTTAATGTGGGTCTTCTGGCTGCCACATTGATAGGGAAAGACATTACTCTTGAAGATTTGGTTTGATGGTTTACTGTCCATAACAATCATACTGGACTATTATATATGTATAGATAGACCTTGACTTGAAGCATTCCTTCATTTGTCCAGTTTGAATAGTGAGTGAATGAATACTGTCCTTAGGATTTTTGGTTATTTAAAATGTTTAGTAAATATTTAAAAAACCACAACCCATTGCTGTTGGGTCAATTCAGACTCATAGGGTCCCTTAGGACAGGATAGAATTGCCCCATAAGGATTCCAAAGCTGTCGTCTTTATGGAAGCAGACTGGCATACCTTTCTCCCACAGAACGGCTGGGGGGTTCAAATCATCAACCTTTTGGCTAATAGCCAGTTGCTTACCCATTATGCCACCAAGCCCCAACATACACCCACTGCCGTGGAGTCAGTTCCAACTCCTCATGACCCTTTAGGCCAAAGTAGAACTGCTCCATAGATTTCCAAGGCTTTATGTATTTATGGAAGTAGTTGGCTTCATCTTTCCTTCATGGAGTGGCTGGTGGTTTTGAACCACTAACTTTTCATTTAGTAGCCCAATGCTTAATCCATGGCACCACCAGGGCTGCTTTATTACGTACTGGGGCATATCAAATGAGCAAGAGAAAGTTCCTTCCCCATGGCACTTAAAATCTGGTCCACAGAAGCAGTTACAATAAACATTCTATTAAGAAGGATCTGATATAAACCATTTAGAGTCTGGCTTAGGTAAGTCCTTTAGTTCCTTTTGTGTCAGTGATATAGTTATGAAATGATTGGCTATGGCTGAATGTGTAATCTTATGCCATGTTGTTGGTATATATGTTATGTAGTCTAGTTTTCAGGTATTTATTGTACAAGAAATCTTTCTAAAGTAATAACAGCACAATCACCTCTGAATAGAATGATCTCTCACCACAACATTTTATTTATCATCTCAGTGGTCCCAAGAGATAGGTGTCTGGTTTTGTTTTGTTTAAAAAGTAGGGAAACTGGAGCATGAGGAATTAAAAGTAATTTGCTCAAAATCATATTTGCAGATTCTTAGGAAGCTAGAAATAAAATTCAGGACTAATGATTTTTTTTTTTTCAGCCACATTTCATAGCTTTAGATTCTGGCAGTTTATTTAATGATTAGTTTCCTTTCACTGTGTAACAAATTAGCACAAATGTAACAAACTTAAAACCCATTTATTAGCTCACAATTCTGTAGGTCAGAAGTCCAGCACAGGCAGTGTGCCAAGATTCTTTGCTCAGTATCACAAGGCTGAAATCAAGGTGTCAGCTGAGCTGACTTCTTGTCTAGAGGCTCTGGGGGAAAATGTTCTTCCAGTCTCATTCAGGTAATTGGCAGAATTCAGTTCCTTGTACTTATAGGACTAAGGCCTTTGTCTCTTTGCTGACTCTTTGCCAAGGGCTGTGCTAAGCTCCTAGAGGCTGCGTGCAATCTTTGCCTTTTGGCCCACTCAGACTTCAAGCTAGGAGTGGCTTGGTAAATCCTTGTCATGTCACTGACCTTTGGCCCCAGATTTAATGGACTCATGTGATTAAGTCAGGCCCATGTGGATAATGTCCTCTTCTTAAAAGTTAACTGTGCTATTTAATATAATCCAATTGGAAGAGGTACAGCCAGAATGCTCCTTAGAAGGCAGGATGGTGAGACTTCATCTCTCATCCTTCAGACATGTTATCAGGAGGGACCTGTCCCTGAGAAGGACATCATACTTGATGAAATGGAGGGGCAGAGAAAAAGAGGAAGGCCCCCCCTAAAGATTGATTAGCACAGTGGCAGCAGCAATGGGCTCAAGAATAACAACAATTGGGAGGATGGCGCAGAATCAGGCAGTGTTTCCTTTTGTTGTGCATAGGGTTGCTGTGATTTGGAACTGACTCACCCACCCCTAACAACAACAATAATTTCAAGAGTGATTTCTCATCATAGTCACAGTTCTGGAATCAACTTGATAGAAACTGTTTTGGTTTGGGTTTTGGTGGCGATTATACAGGGCATGTACATCAGGGGTGGGTATTTTGGAAGACATTTTAGAATTATACCATAGCATTTCCCAAGAACTGAATTAGACATCCTATGAGCAAGGGGATCCTATCAGAAGAGGAAAAGATAAAAACTGAGCATAGTGAGGCAGTTAATTAATTGTATTGTGATTCTAGGTATTATGAGAAAACCTGGAATTTGATTCTAGGTATTATGAGAAAACCTGGAATTCTCAGGGATTTTGTATCTCCCAGAACCATAAAACAATGTGGGGGTCAAGTGACATTCAGCTATGTACTTCTGGGCATAGTCTACTTAGTCAGATATAGTTATCCTGGTATAAATTGGCCTGGACAAAACTGTTAGAAATACTGAAATAATAGGCTTGCCATTGTAGGTTTATATTACCAGTGTGCTAGACATATAGTTCATGTAGTTACTGTCCATGATTCACTGTTCTTGTGAAGCACAGTGGTAGGAATTGTATCTTTTTGTGACATAATGTACTCTGTTTCATCATCTTCCCTTATTAGATCCCTACTAACCTCTCTGCTGCTAAGGATTTGTTGTTGTCAGGTGCCATCGAGTCGGAACCGACTCATAGCGACCCCATGCACAGCAGAACGAAACAATGTCCGATCCTGGGCCAACTCACTACCGCTGTCACACTTGAGTCCATCAATGCTGCCATTTGGCCGATCCATCTCGTTGGAGGTCTTCCTCTTTTTCTCTGACCCTCCACCTTACCCAGCATGACATCCTTCTCCAACGATTGTTTCCTCCAGACAATATGTCCAAAGTATGAGAGACGAAGCTTAGCCATCCTGGCCTCCAAGGAGCACTCTGGCTGCACTTCTTCCAAAACAGATCTGTTGGTTCTTTTGGCAGTCCATGGCACTTTTAGTATTCTCCTCCAACACCACAACTCAAAGACATCAATTCTTCTATGATCTTCCTTATTCACTGTCCATCTTTCGCATCCATATGAGGTTATTGAAAATACCATGGCTTGGGTATAAATACCTTAGTCCTCAAGCTGACATCTCTGCTCTTTGACACTTTAAAAAGTTCCTGTGCAGCAGATTTGCCTAATGCAATACGTCGCCTGATCTCTTGACTACTGCTTCCGCGAGTGTTGATAATTTGATCCAAGAAGAATGAAGTCCTTGACAACCTCAATCTTTTCCCCGTTGATAAGAATGTTGTTTATTGGTCCAGTGGTGAGGATTTTTGTTTTCCTGACATTGATATGCAACCCATACCGAAGGTTGTGTTCTTTGATCTTCATAAGTAAATGTTTCAAGTCCTCTTCACTTTCAGCAAGCAAGGTTGTATCATCTGCATATCGCAGGTTGTTAATGAGTCTTCCTCCAATCCTGACACCATGTTTTTCTTCATAGAATCCAGCTTCCCATATTATTTGCTCAGCATACAGGTTGAATAAGTATGGTGAAAGAACACAACCTTGTCGTACACCTTTCCCAATTTTAAAACATTCAGCGTTCCCATGCTCTGTTCGAACAACTGTTTCTAGGTCCAGGTACAGATTTCTCAGAAGTACGATTAAGTGTTCTGGAATACTCATATTTTGCAATGTTGTCCATAGCTTGTCATGATCCACACAATCAAAAGCCTTTGTGTAGTCAATAAAGCATAGGTAAACATCTTTCTGATATTCTCTGCTGCTAAGGATACTACCTAATTAACTTTTGCTTGGCGACATGAGCATCCTGTGTCACGAGACCATTCTTTATTGTTTAAGAGCTCTGTGTCCTTTTCTTGACTAGAGGGGAAAGTTTAAAATTCAGGGAATTGGATAGAAATGAATCAGACCATTGGATGAATTTTCTTGTATTCTTGAGTTTACATCAGGTCCAGTTGTGTTACTAAGCAAACAGAGGGAACACTGTCCAAGAAGAGACTGCCTAGCTTAGCCCCACTGGCCCACTTTTAAAAAACAAGTATTAAAAACTTCAACCACTACTACTACCACCACCACCACAGCAAATCTAGTTATGTAGAAGTTGTACAATTAATTTGAGTTTATAATGATAATAATTTATAATAATAAATGTTTCAAATTCATTAAGTCTTTAATTAGTTTGGCCTCATGGAGCATACAAGCCTTTGGGGTCTTTTGAGTTTTTTGTTATTGTTGTTTCCTATAGTAACCAAACTGTAAAGTGTTGGTAAGTTTTTTCTTTTCTGTAGATGGTAACCACACATTACATTAGGATGTGGTAAATGAATCAGTCTTGAATTATGCTCTGTAAAAGGATGAGTGAAGGGACAGCATTTCATTTTTATGTTGATTGATTATCTTAGTGCAGAACAGTACCCAGTCAAGTATGTTTATAGCTGATGTTCTTTTGATGCAATGCACCTTTGAACAATTTGTTGATTTAAGATAATTTGATGAGTTTGTGAATCAGTCTGAAATGACTGGTGTTCTTATAAGAGAAAAGAGGGAGACACATAGAGACATTGGGGGGAAAGCCAGTTGAAAACAAAAGACATGAGAAATGTATATACAGAGAAGAAGGTCTTGTGAAAACGGAGACAGATTAAGGTGATACATCAATAACTAATGATTGCCGGCAACCACTGGAGCTAGGAGAGAGACATATGATGGTTTCACCCTCAGAATCTCCAGAAAGAATCAGCTCTTGCTGACGCCTTGATTTAGACTTTTGGGGCCTTCTGAACTGTGAAACAATAAACTGCTGTTTTAAGTTAATGATAATGTGTTACCATAGTATCAGGAAACTAATACACGCCGTGTTTGAGGAAGTGAGTGGACCTAGCCATGAGTGAACTGAGAAGAATAGGCCTCACTGGAGTTGAGCATCTTGCAGTGTTGCAGTGTGGACTAAGCACTATGCATCTAATAGGAATATGGCCTGGGGAGTACACTACTCTGTATTTTCTGCTTTTACGTTCTCCATCACCAATCTTCAGTCTCTTGAGTAAGTCAAAGCAGAAAAATTCTGTGGGGTATAATGCGTGTCTTCAGCAGTCCAGGCAAGACAAAAATCTGGGGCAGGCTCAAATTCTTTTAAAAACCAGAAGAAACACAGATGATAGTGTTGAAGTGATGACAGTCTTGAAGGGGTCTGGTGCAAGTCTCATTTGCTATCTTTTAACTGGTTGCTGTCTCTGCCTGGCACACCAGTCTTGTAGAAACCTCGGGTGTCTTATCCTGGGGATTTCCTTTGCTATTCTCATGTATTAGGTCTCCCACTTCCTGTGTCTTATGCATTCCATTTTCTCAGTTTGCTCTCTCATTTAGTAGAGCATATTCTACAGTAGCTTTCCAAGGCGTGAATAGGATATGTTTTTTGAAAGCTTTTAAATGTCCGGAATGTCTATTTTCACTCACATTTGAGCAACAGTTAGACCGAATACAGACATGTTGTTAAGTGCTATTGATTCGGTTTCAGAGGGGTGACT
Source organism: Chrysochloris asiatica (assembly GCF_000296735.1). Classification (NCBI taxonomy): domain Eukaryota; kingdom Metazoa; phylum Chordata; class Mammalia; order Afrosoricida; family Chrysochloridae; genus Chrysochloris; species Chrysochloris asiatica. The sequence goes on along the minus strand of NW_006408605.1, from coordinate 12,109,602 downwards.
GGTGAGTTTGAACCATTGACCTTTTGATTAGCAATCAAGTGCTTATCCTACAGCTCCATACCAAGAGTTCAGGTACAATAAGGTGAGTCACACAATTTTTTTGTTTTCCCAGTGCATATAAATGTTACGTTTACACTATTCTGTAGTTTATTACGTGTGCAATAGCATGAAAAAGTTTAAAATATTGTGAGAATTGCCAAAATGTGATGCAGAGACACAAAGTTAGCACAATCTGTTGGGGAAAGGTGTGCTGATAGACTTGCTCAACATTGGGTTGCCACAAACCTTCAATTTATAAATAACTCAGTATCTACAAAGTGCAATAAAGAGAAACACAAAACCAAACCAGAACAACAAGAACAAAAATTAGGTATGCCTGTATAGATTTCTGGGTTGAAAATCACTTTTCTTCAGTTTTTAAAATATATTCCTCTATTGCTGTTTAGCTTTTGATATTGTTAAGAAATCCACCTACACTCTGATTCCTTTGTACATGACCCATTTTCTGTCCTATAGTGGAAGCTTGAGGATTTTCTTTGTATTCTTTGTGTTTTGAAGTTTAACCGTTGTTGTTGTTAGGTGCCATTTAGTCGGTACTGACTCATAGCGACTTTATGCACAGCAAAACGAAACACTGCCCAATCCTGGGCCAGCCTCACTACTGTTGCCACGCTTGAGTCCATTGATGCTGCCACTTGGCCAATCCATCTCATTGGGGGTCTTCCTCTTTTTCTCTGACCCCTCCACCTTACCAAACATGATATCCTTCTCCAGCGACTGGTTCCTCCTGACAATATGTCCGAAGTATGAGAGACAAAATCTGGCCATCTTGGCCTCCAAGGAGCACTCTGGCTGCACTTCTTCCAAAACGGATCTATTGGTTCTTTTGGCAGCCCATGCACTTTCAATATTCTCCTCCAACGCCATAACTCAAAAGCATCAATTCTTCTACGTCTTCCTTATTCACTGTCCAGCTTTCACATGAGGTTATTGAAAATACCATGGCTTGGGTCAGGCGCACCTTAGTCCTCAAGCTGACATCTTTGCTCTTCAACACTTTAAAAAGGTCTTGTGCAGCAGATTTGCCTAATGCAATACGTCATTTGATTTCTTGACTGCTGCTTCCATGAGTGTTGATAGTTGATCCAAGAAGAATGAAGTCCTTGACAACTTCAATCTTTGCTACGTTATAAGAATTGTTTATTGGTTCAGTGGTGAGTATTTTTTTCTTGACATTGAGATGTAATCCATACCGAAGGCTGTGCTCTTTGATCTTCATCAGTAAATGTGTTAAGTCCTCATCACTTTCAGCAAGCAGGGTTGTATCATTTGCATATCACAGGTTGTTAATGAGTCTTCCTCCAATCCTGATGCTACGTTTTTCTTCATATAACCCAGCTTCTCATATTATTTGCTCAGCATACAGGTTTAACCATGGTATACCTTTGTTTGTGGAACTATAGTAACTGGACTGGGAAACACAAGGTTGGCAGTTCAGACTCACTAGCTGCTCCTCAGAAACCCTATACAGGGTTGCTGTGAGTTGGAATTGACTGGATGGTGCTTAACTGGTTCTTGATCATAATGCACCAGACTGCAAAGTCATTTAAACTGCAAGGTTGGTGGTTCAAGTTCACCAGCTGCTCCTTGGAAACCCTATATAGGGTTGCTATGGGTTGGAATTGACTCAATGGCACTTCCAACAACAGCGATATGCCTTTGTCCTTTGTTGGATTCTTTTTTTTTTTTTGGTCCTTTTTGCTGGAAACCTGTCCTTCAGTCCTTAGAAATTTTCTTTGTTCACTCTCTCATATGTTTTATTCCATAAATATCTGTATCTGAGAAATTTTCTTGAGTTATTGTTTCTCTGTTTTCTGGTTTCTCCTATTATTTGGATATTGGGCCTCTTAGAGTTCTTTACTATCCTTTCTCTTTATTTTTTCCATTCTGATCTTTTTGCTCTACTTTCTAGCAGATTTTCTCACCTCTTACCGTCCAGGCCTTCTATTAAGTTTTGTATTTCTCTTCTCATGTTCTCATATTTTCGCCGCCTTCTTCTGAATGTTTGTTTCTTTTTAAAATGGCATTATGGTCTTCTGTGAGGCTATCTTAATGATTTTTTTTAAACATGAAATTTTTCTCATGGTTTCTATCTGGCAAGTTGCTGTTTCTGCTTCTCCTGTTAAGTGTGTTCCTCAGATGTCTGATAATCCTGGGTTGCCTACACATATTTAAGAATGCCATACTTAAAACGTTGATTAAAAACCTGGTACCTGGGTACAGTTTTACAACTACGAGCTTTAATCTGTAGGACAGTGCCACCCAGTAGCAAGCTGCATGTGTAATTTTAAGATATTTCTATTGTTGTTAGATGCCATCAAGTCTGCTCCATTCATAAAAACCCTGCACACAACAGAACAATGCCTGATTCTGTCCCATCCCCAAACTGTAGTTATACTCATTATTGCAGCCACTGTATCAATCCATCTCATTGGGGGTCTTCCTCTTTTTCGATAACCCTCTACCAATCATGATACTGTTTTCCAGGGACTGGTCCCTTTGATAACATATCCAAAGTACTTGAGGTAATCTCTTTCCATCCTGACTTCTAAGGAGCATTCTGATTGTACTTCTTCCAAGATGGATTTTTGTGTTCTTCTGGCAGTCCATAATACTTTTATTATTCTTTGACAACATCATAATTCAAAGGCATCAATTCTTCTCTGGTCTTCCTTCTCCACTGTCCAGCTAACACATGTATATAAGGCAGTTGAAAAAACCATGGCTTGAATTGGGTGCACCTTAGTCCTCAGTGACATGTGAGCACTCTCTAACACTTGAAAGATGTCTTCAGCAGCAGATTTGCCCAATGCAATATGTTTGATTTCTTGGCTGCTCTTTCCATGATCATTGATTGTAGATCCAGGCAAAATGAAATCCTTGGCAATTTCAATCTTTTCTCCGTTTATCATGTAGTTTATTGGTGCAATTGTGAGGATTTTCATTTTCTTTACATTGAGTTGTAATCCATACTGAATTCAGGCTGTAGTTTTTAATCTTCCTCAGCAAGTGCTTCAAGTCCTCTTCACTTTCAACAAGCAAGGTTATGACTTCTGAATGTCAGAGATTGTTATGAACCTTCCTGCGATCCTAATGCCATGTTCTTATAGTCCATCTTCTCATATTATTTGCTCAGCATACAGATTGAATAAGTATGGTGAAAGGACACAACCGCAATTCACACCTTTCCAGATCTTGAACCACTCCATATCCTCTAGTTCTGTTTGAATGACTCCCTCTTGGTCTGTAGATTTCACATGAGCACAATTAAGTGTTCTGGAATTTCCATTCTTTGCATAGTTTGCTGTGATTCACACAGTTGAATACTTTTGCATAGTCAATTAAGCACAAGTAAAAAGCTTTCTAGTATTCTTTGCTTTCTGCTAAGATCCAACTGACGTCAGCAGTGATATTTCTTGTTCCACATCCTCTTCTGAATCCAGCTTGAATTTCTGGTAGTTTCCTGTTGATGTACTGCTGCAGCTTTTTTGAATTATCTCCAGCAAAATTTTACTTGCATGTGATATTAGTAATATTATTTGATGATTTCTGCCTTCTATTAGGTTACCTGCCTTTGGAATAGGCATAGATATGGATCTCTTGCAGTAGATTGGGTTTTCCAAATCTCCCATAGATGAGTGAGTACTTCCAGTGTTGCATCAGTTTGTTGAAATATTTCAGTTTGTATTTTGTCAACTCCTGGAACCTTGTTTTTCACTAATTCCTTCTGTAGCTTGGAGTTCTTTATCCAGTACCACCAGTTCTTATTCATATGCAACTTCCTGAAATGGTTAAACAGCAACCATTTCTTTCAGGTACAGTGACTCTGTATAGTCTTTATATCTTTAGATGCTTTCTGGATCATTCAATATTTTGCCCATGTTCTTGTTGTTGTGTGCTTTTGATTCAATTCTAACTTGTTGTTGTTAAGTGCCATCGAGGTGGTACCAACTCATAGCGACCCTATGCACAACAGAACAAAACACTTTACGGTCCTGGGCCAGCCTCACTATTGTTGCCACACTTGAGCCCATTGATGTTGACACTTTGCCAATCCGTCTCTCTGAGGGTCATCCTTTTTTCTCTGACCCTCCACCTTACCAAACATGATATCCTTTTCCAACGACTGGATGTCTGAAGTATGAGACACAAAGTTTGGCCATCCTGGCCTCCAAGGAGCATTCTGGCTGCACTTCTTCCAACACAGATCAGTTGATTCTTTTGGCAGTCCATGGCACTGTCAATATTCTCCTCCAACACCGTAACTCAAAAGCATCAATTCTTCTATGGGCTTCCTTATTCACTGTCCAGCTTTCACATGCATATGAGGTTATTGAAAATACCATGCTAACTCATAGTGACCTAGTATTGGGTTTCCAAGAATGGCTAGTGGGTTTTGAACTACTGACCTTATGGTTGCAAGTCCAGGACCTGTTTTGACCATTCCAGGACCTGTTTTGACCACAGAATCCTTCAATATTGCAGTTCAAGGCTTGACTTTTTTCTTCAGTTCTTTCAGCTTGAGAAGTATGCTGAACATGTTCTTTCCTTTTGGTTTTCTAACCCTAGGGTTTTGCACATTTCATTATGATATTTTACTTTGTCTTCTCAAGCTGCCCTTTGAGATCTTCTGTTCAGCTCTTTTAATTCATCATCTCTTCCAGTCACTTTAGCTAGCTTCTCTATGTTTAAGAACAAGTTTCAGAGTCTCCTCTGACACCTGTACTTTGTCTTCTTTCTTTCCTGTCTTTTCATGATCTTTTGCTTCCTTCATGTATGATGTTTTCAGTCATCAGTGTTTAATACCTTAAATTTGTTCTTGAGATGGTCTTTAAATTCAGTACTTGTTTTAATTTTTTTCAGCTTCCGCTTGAACTTTCATAGAGCAACTGATGGTCTGTTCCACAGTTGACCCCTGGCTGATGATATTGAGCTTCTCCATTGTCTCTTCTCACAGATGTAGTCAGTTTGATTCCTGTGTACGCCATCTCATGAGGTCCATGTGTGTAGTCGCCTTTTATGTTGTTGAAAAAAGTATTTGCAGTGAATAAATTATTGGTCTTGCAAAAGTCTATCATATAATATCCAGCTTTGTTTCTATCACCAAGGCCATGTTTTCCAACTATTAATTCTTCTTTGTTTCTAACTTTTACATTCCATTCACCAGTAATTGGAGTCCTGGTGTGATGCTGTGGTTTAATGCACTGAACTGAAAGGTTGGTTTGAACCCATAGGGTTGGCAGTTCAAGCTCACCAGTTGATCCTTGGAAACCCTATACAGGATTGCTATGAGTCGGAACTAGCTTAACAGCAATAACAATCCTTCTTTGTTTCTAACCTTTACATTCCAATTACTAGTAATTTTCAATGCATCCTGATTGCATGTTTGATCAGTTTCAGACTGAAGAAATTGGTAGAATTCATCAATCATCACCATTGACCTTAGTGATTAGTACGTAAATTTGAATAATAGTATTTACTGGTCTTCCTTGCAGGCTTATGGATATTATTCTATCATAGACTGCATTGTACTTCAAGATGGACCTTGAAACATTCTTTTTGATGATAAATGTGATGCCATTCCTCTTCAATTTGTCATTCCAAGCATAGTAAACCATATGACTGCCAGATTGAAAGTGGCCAATACCAGTCATTTCAGGTTACTGATACCTAGGATGTCAGTCTTTATGCATTATATCAGGCAATGTTTCCCTGCTACCCATAAGGTTTTCAGAGGCTAATCCCTCAGAAATGGACCAGCTACTCCTCCTTCTTAGTCTGTGTTTAGCCTTGAAGCTCGGCTGAAACCTGTACAGCATGGGTAACCCTGCTGTTTTTTTTTTTTAAATCCCAGTGGCATAGCTTCCAGCATCACAGCAACACGCAAAAACCACTACAGTATAACAAACAGATAGGTGTGTGGGGAGTTTTATAGTAGGTACGTTTTAGAAAAGTGAAAAGACATGTGAAATTAATTAGGTATTTTATTTAATCTGATATATCTAAACTATTTCAACATGCATTAGATGAAAAGTTATTAATGAGGTATTTGACATTTTAAAAAATATTAAGTCTTTGAACTGCAGTGTGTCTTTTATACTTGCAGCACAGATGCTGTTATTCTCTAGAGAAACAAAACCAGGGAAGCTTATATTCACACATACACAGAGAAGCTTATATCTAGTAAATGGATATAATTGTTAAGATTGATGAGTTTCAAGTCCCTGGACCAAATGTCAGGCTGGAGACTTCTGACTCCTATAGCTACAGGGGCTGATGAGCCCTAGATCAATGGGTCAGATGGCAGGTAATATGGCAGGCTGCTGGCTCAAGTCCAGAGAACTGGAGATCAGATGACAAGCCAGATGCAGGATCCAGACCCAGAAAAAATTAAGCAAGTTTTGCCTGAGCATCCAATATATTGGAATCAAGGTACACACCTGAGGTACTTTCTTTCAATTAACTGGCTGTTCATAGCCAATCTCATTATGGGGGGATTACTATGTCCTAACTGCCAAGCCACTGAGAGAATCTTGGCCCAGCCAAGTTGACACACAACCTTAACTATCACAGATGCTAAATTTTCATCAGGAATACTTACTCTGTATTTAGAGCTATTAAAATTTATAAATGAAAAAAATAGTTTCATATACCAACAATATTGCAAACATACTTGTTTGCCAATAACTACCTATGTTAGTTTTTAAACTTATTCTTTTTTCTGCTCTACTAGCCACTTTTGAAAATGCTCAATAGTTACATGTGGCTAGTGGCATATTATCATATTGGTCAGCAGGACAATAGAGTGATCTACTTGAACTGTGTAAGCATCCTTAGGTCACTTTTCCTGGGCTTGTCTGATTCCTCAAAAGATTTTTCCAACCTTCTGCCTCAAGGATAAAAGCCTGACTGACTGCTATTTTCCTGAGGGACTAGTGTGAGTGTGTGTGTGGGGGGGGGGGGGTGGAGTGCCAAGTGTTTTAGCATATAGTATGCATTGTTGTTGTTAAGTGCCTTTGAGTCAGTTGACTCATAGTGCCCCTGTGCTCTGTGTATATAGGGTTTCCAAGGAGTGGCTGGTGGGTTTGAACTGCCGACTTTGTGATTAGCAGTCCTCCAGCATCACCCCATAGGCTTACTTAACTGCCACCTTTTTGGCATAGAATCCCTGCCTGTAACTGTGCTTGGTATTCCCTGATCCAGATACTGCTTTAGTCCCTTCTAAAAATAAACTTTCAGACTTGTGCAGAAGTAAGAGGATAGTTTCCTAATAGCATCAAGGGAGTGGAATTTAGGGATTTAACTGCTTCTTAGACACTTTTTAGCCAACCTTCATATTTTAGCCTCCTCCTCCTTCCACCCCTAGTTTCATAGATATCTGATGCCACTCATTCCTGAGTCTATCAGGATTCTTAAGTATAATGTGGATTTGCTATTGACTTTTCTTACTGTTGGTTTAAGACTGAGCTTTCTTGGATCTGTTGAGTCAAATTTGCTATAAAAATTTCAGTTCTATAGATTTAGTCGATTTTTCAGGAGGAGAAAAATTAGATGCTTTCGTTTAGTGTGCCATCTTTTACCTGGAAATTAATCTATACTCATGAGCCATATTTTGTTTTTGTTTTTAACATTTCATTCAATATTTATGCTTCCTTCAATATCTATATAGTTAAAGTTCTCAGTGTAGAACTCAATAGGAGGGACAGGGAGTGAGGTATTTAACACAGGGTTTGGTTTGGGAGCAGAAGATAATTGACAACAAGAGAGGAGAATGTTGCAAGTGAAAGCATTTAGAAGCTGATAGGATGATTAGAATTCTTGCCTTCCATGCAGGAGGCTCAGGTTCGATTCCCAGCCAATGAATCTCAAGGGCAGATACCATTCATCTGTCAGTAGCGACTTGTGTGTTGCTACAATGCTGAACAAGTTTCAGCAGAACTTCCAGACTAAAGCAGACTAGGAAGAAAGGGTTGGCAATCTACTTCTGAAAATCATACAGAAAATCAGTGAAAGTCCTGTGGATCACAATGGCCTGGTCCTATGAATTGGGGGCCAGTAGCATGACTAGAAACTTTATAAGCTTGGATGTTGTTGGAGTCATAAAGCATAAATACAGCTCTAATAGCATTTACCTTCCTGAACTCTATTCTCATGATCCAGGAACCTCTTGTTCTGCATCTCATGAGAATCTACAAAACAATTAATGATACAATTTAAAAATATCCACAGTTTACTGTTTGTAAATATTGTATACATAGTATCTGTAAGAAAAACTGACAGTATCAAAAAAGTAAACAAAACACCCTCCGTATACTGTAGCAGCAGGTTTCCATTTCAGCAATTGAATTGAACTTACTATTTGGGTATTCTGTTGGGTTTTGTAGAAGGAACCCTAATGGTGCAGTGGTTTGAACCCATCAGCTGCTCCATGGGAAAAAGGTGAGGAAGTCTGCTTCCATGAAAATTTACAGTTCTACCCTGTTCTCCAAGGAGCCCCAGTAGGGTAGTGGAGTACAAGCTGGGCTGCTAACTACAAGGTCAGTAGTTCAAATCTACCAGTCGCTCTGTGGGAGAAAGACGAGGTTTTCTACTCCTATAAAGATTTACAGCCTCAGAACCCTTATACAGGGTCGCAATGAGTCAGAGCCTACTCGGTGGCACACTGCCACCACCAACCACCCTGTACTATAGGGTCATTATGAGTTGGAATTGACACAAGAACAGTGGGTTTTGGGTTCTGAAAGGAGCTCTGGTGGCTCAGTGGATAATGCTTAGTTGCCAACCAAAAAAGTTGGCAGGTTGAACCCTGTCACTTCATGGGAGAAAGATGTAGCAATCTGCTTCTGCATAGATTACAGCCTTGGAAACTTTATTGTTGTTAGGAGGACAGTTCTAACCTGTCCTCCAGGGTCCCTATCAGTCAGAATTAGCTCCAGGGCAGCCATTGGATTCTGAAACACAGTTTTGCCTTTACTTACTGTGATTTACTTTGCTGGTTGTTGCTGCCCTCTGTTGGACTAGTGGAAGAACTGTAGCTTTATCCTGCATACATCACCAAAGCTTGAATACTTTTTAAATTTTATTTCTAGAAAAATTTTAATTGTGAATTGAGTGTAGGTTTATAGAGCAGGTTAGCCATTTTACATTCAACAAATTATAAAGTTTGTTTCATCTTGATTGGAATCCTCTTAATGTAACATAATTAACCATTGCCTCCCTGTGTTTCTTGTGTCCATTCTTCCTTCTTTTTCCATCTTTCTGAATTTTGTCCTTAGGTAAATACTGATCTTTTGATCTCCGATGGTTGACTGTTTTATGGTGTGTGTACCTCACTAGTTGTTGTCCCCTCTATCTGCCTAGCTATTGCTTGTATAAAAATTGAGCAATGGGAATGAGTTCAGTTCTAGACCTGAAGCATGATCAAGGACCATAGTTGTGGGGTTTTAGCTGCCTCTATATGACCAGTATGCCTAGCCTTTTTTTTTTTTTTTATAATTTAGAGTTTTGTTCTACATTTTCTCCCACTCTATCCAGAACCTTCTAATATATACTCCATTTGGAGTAGTTGGTAGTGGTAACTTGGCACCATCTCGTTCTTCTGGTTTCAGGGTTTTGGAGGCTTCCTGTGTTCCATTAGTCCATTGGACTAGTTGCTTCCAAGCATCTTCAATTATTATCACTTTTCTTTCCTCTGGATAAGGGAAAATAGTAGCACTTTAGATGGCCACTCAGGATTTTAAATTTTATTCACTATTCACCATGGTAGGATATAGAACATTTCTCTTTGTGGACTATGTTATGCCAATTGACCATGGTGTCTCCTGAAACTATGGTCCTGAGCCCCCAAGCCCAGCAAATCATTCCCTCAAAGTGTTTGGTAATGTCTAAGAAGTTTTCATAATTTTGTGCCCTGTATGAGTTTTTTTTTTTTTTTTAAAGAAGGATCAAATTTGTTTCTCTTATGAGAAGATTTTCATGTTTTTGTGTTTTTTTTTATCTAAAAGCAAGAGCTTTATATTTAAGAACATTAATGACTGGAACAAAGCAGAGGGCTTTTCCCATAGATTTGGGCTTTGGAATCTAGAGACCTGATTTAGTTCTTTACCCAGTTTAACCCCTAATTATGTGATCTTGATGAATTATTCAACCTGTTTATGTTCATTGATACAATGAAGCGGTAGAATCGACTTTGAGGGCTTAACCAGGAATTGATATTTTAGGAAATCACCAACAAGTTGTAGCATTTATTCATAGGAAATATGATGACTGAGTCTCAGGCTGTGCCCTCAGGAAGCTGAGTTTGGAAGAGGATAAAGCAGGCAGACAATCAAAGAAAATTAGAATCATCTTCCCCACCTCAACTCCTAGGCTCAATGTTAGCCAAGCAGTAGTAGATAGGTATACAGAAAGGACATTAACACTAATGAGGTATGCGTGCCACAGAATGGTCATCCATTCAAGGTCAAAAGAACAGCATTTATCTAAGGACAGAAATCAAAAGAGTAGGCAAGAAGGAGGACTAGAAATGGGGAACCCAGGGAGGAAGTGGGGTAGGTGCTGTTCCATTGAGGGGATTACAACCATTGAGATGGAATAAAGGGCATCATTTATATCATTTATTGAATGTAAAACTGATGAGCCACTCTCTAAACCTTCACTCACAATAAAAAGTAGAAAACTATTTAAAAAAAACAACCCTAAGGGATCACACTGTGATTCTATATCCTGGTTTACCTTAGGCTCCATTCAGAATCCTTATTTGCCACAGACAGAACTTTATGATCTACTGGTTTGTAAGATGTTAAATTGCTAAGCCTCTTACATTGATAGCTGACCAACCAGGGAATTGTTTTTACTCTGGGTTCCTTTCAAAACTGCAACTATTTTTGGTCCCTGAGTAAATGAATCAGAGGAAAACAACCAAATGTCAGAAACCCAAAGATGCCCACCAAACATCGTGCCTTTTTCTTAGTGTTTGAGGGTACAAAGATGCACCATCTTTATATTCGGACTGGATATCCCAACATTATCCAGACCACTTAATTGTAGAAATTTCACAGAGATGGCACCTAAATTTCCAGGGGTTTTATCTCCTAGCTACTGGCACATAGAGTCCTGGTGTGGTGCTGTGGGTTAATGCGCCAGACTGCAAATCCATTTGAACTGCAAGATCGACGGTTCAAGCTCACCAGCGCCTCCTCGGAAACCCTATACAGGGTCGCTATGGGTCGGAATCAACTCAATGGCACGTAACAACAACACCAACAACTGGCATATACATGTCTTAAAGGTATCAAGGGTGTCAGTTACTTCTGCTCTCCACATTTTACCAGCTATCTGTCCCTATCATAGTGGAATAACATGGCGAGCTATGGGGTTTTTTGTTTTTTAAGTTCTTTTAACCCTAATTTTAGCACAGAACCAGAGAGTTGGCATCAGTCATAGGAAATACTGTATTTGTGATAGTGGGAAAGATGACCAATTCAACAATACATACCAGGTGCCAGGAGCTGCGATAGGTGTTGACAGCTGGGACAGATGCCAGCCCACATCGGAAACAGAACCTTCAACTAATTGAAGTAACCATTGACTGGATTGATTCACCAAGATTCAAACTAGTGAGTTAAATGGAAATATATTAGAAACCACCCTACCCAACCAACAAAACAAAACAATTATAATCCAATTTAAGTGTGATGAGATAGTCAATACTTACTGTGGAAACATGGAATTCTGGTGCAGCACTGTAGGATAAGCACTGGACTGCTAACCACAATTGGTGGTTCAGACCCACCAGCCACTCCTTAGAAAACCTCTACAGGGTCACTGTGAGTCAGAATTGACTCAATAACAAGAACTGTGGAAACACAAGAAGAGGTAGGTACCTATTCAACCCTAGGTGATCGGTGGCTGGACTCTTAGAGGTGTATCATCCTGAAGGGAATGTTGGATTTAGCTTGAAAGGCTAATCCAGGTTGATGGAAGCAGGATTGTAAAAGATTGGAATGGTGAGGCACTATGATCTATTTGTAGACCTGCAACTAATTCAGTAGGACTAGAAGTTTGAAGTTGAGGATTTGTTGAGAGGTGAGACTAGGGAAAGAAGCCAGGAGCATCACATGCCACTCTAAGGAATTTGGATTTAACCTGAGTTCAGTGGGGAGCTACTGATGTGTTTTAAATGGGGAAGCAGCACACACAGCTTAACATTTTAGAAAAATTACTTTTGGATATAGTATGGGGAATGGATCTGGTTGGGGCAGACAGGACAGAAGGTAGGGAGATCAGTTATGAACAAGAAATGTTGAGTGCCAACAAGTCGATTCTGACCCATAATGACCCTGTGTATAGGGTTTCCAAAGAGCAACTGGTGAGTTTGAATCACCAACCTTGCAATCGAGTGCTTATCCTTCAGCATTACACCAAGACTCCAGTAGGGATGGGTGGAAGATAGATGAATCAAGAGTACTGTGTAAGTAGCAAAAACAGGTTGCAAGTTTCCCTGTCCTCAATTCAACTGCTGCTTTGAGCAATCAGCTGCCACTGCTTCTTTAGGCCCATGTTCTGTTACCTTTAGGACATGCATCCCAGAGTTTTGGATCTTGCTTGGTTTTCAGTTTAGGGGGGAAGATCTGGAAGCAATTGCCCTTAGGGCAAATGAGTTTAACTCTGGTAAATGAGTTTAAAATGACAGCCCAACTCTCCACACCATCCTTCTTATAACTTGTTTCACCGCTATCTGCCAGCTGACTCTGGGACGTAACAAGAGGAGCTGTTGTGTGTCTCCTTGGATGGTGGTATCTTTCTGCCTCAACAGCCTTCTGCCTTTGCTTTCTAGCAAGCAGTCCACACAAAAGGACTGTAAATTCCATTGATGTTGAGCAAGGCTCCTAGGATTTTAGGTGCGTGATTAGCATTGATCTGAGGGACACTTGCTGACCTCCTCTGTACCATGGAGAGCAAAATTAAAATGCACCGTTTATACTGGTTTTAGCCAAAGTCTCATATAGAAAATGTATGTAATGATGTAAATTTTTCTTGCCCTGATGAAGGTTAGAAAGGACATTGTCAGGGATAGAACTAGTTTTTCATAAATTGAGGAAGATTAGGCAAGAGATACTGTACTAATTCAAGGACACTAACAAAAAGCAAATAGGGTTTCCAATAAAGTAGGAATAATTTCTGCTTTCCTGAGCCTGCTTTTTCTAACTTTGTGTGTATGTGTGAAGGATGTTGTTGTTGTTATGTGTCGTGGAGTCAGTTCTGACTCATAGCGACCCTGTACAGGGTTTCCGAGACTGTAAATCTTGACAGGAGCAGAAATCCTCATCTTTTTCCCGTGGAACAGTTGGTAGTTTTGAATTGCTGACCTTGTGGTTCGCAGCCCGATTCGTAACCACTACGCTACCAGAGTGCAGAGAAAAAGAACATAAGACATACAGTTTAAAGAATAATTATAAACAATATCCATGTAATCACATCAAGAAGTAAACTCTTGTAAGCACTCTAGAAGCCTGCCTGTTCCCTTCTCCAGCCACAACTCTTCTCCCTAATCATTGTTTTGACATTTGTGGTAATGGTAATCATTCCCCTTATAATTTTGTAGTGCATTACAGTTTTGTCTGGTTTGGGAATTGTTTGTGAAATTATGTATAATGTGAGTAGCTGTAATTTCATTCACTTTCTTTGCGTAATTGTGTTTATTGCACCAGTATATCAGTTTATTTGTCCATTTTGCTCTTGATGGATATTTGGAATGTTCTCTGTTAGATATCACAATGTTGCTGTGAACATTCATATTAGTACATCCTGCTACTTTCATGCAAGTTTCAGTAGAACTGACATTTAGAAACTGATATATTGAGTTGGAGTGCATGTGTATGTGGCACTATAGGATAATAACTGGACTGCTGACCACAGGTAGGTATTTCAAACCGCCAGCTTTGTGGATAGCAGTCAAGTGCTGATCCTACCGTGCCACACCAGCACAATTTCCCATCAGTAGTGTGTGAGAATTCCCATTACTCTACAACTAGACAGATGTGAACATTTTTGCCAACCTAGGGAGTACAAAATGGTATCTTATGATTTAAATTTGAATTTCCTTATTTACTAATGAAGTTGAGCACATTGTGATATGTTTAGTGGTCGTTTGAATTTAGAGTCTATTCAATTCTCTACCTTTTTTTTTAAAACAGAGTCATATGTTAGGGACCTTAACGTTCTTCCTACCTTTTAACTGAAGGGATGTGATAATGGGTAGTTGGTAGAAATCTTCTTCTAGCTTGTGGGAAATAGTTTAGGTCATTTCAACTTAGATTCTTTTTTTATCCCCAACCTCTCTGGTGTTTGGGATATTTCCCAGTACTTCACTGAGCCCTCCTCACTTTCTTCTCCCTTCTTTCTCCTGTTTCTTAGACTCTGAAGCGGCTCATGGCAGATGAGGTAAGGAAATTTTGTTTAGCCATGTGCATGTTCTAGATCATTTCCTACACTACGATATTTACCGGTTGTCGTTAACTATGACTTTCTGTAACTTGTAATGGTGATTTGGGTTCTGTTCCCAGAGAATCCCAAGGCTTTTCCTAACCCTTTGCTATGTATTTGGCCCATTGCATGCATTTCCCTGACACACTCATCAGCTTCTAGGATAGGCATGCTCATTAAACTCCAAGCTAACTATTGGTCTGGGTGCCAGTACTATTACTTGCAACCTTACAGTGATAGTAGACATTTATTATTTTCAAATGTGTAGAACTGATAAGCTGTAGCTTATTGGTGGCTCTTTTTGATAGGAACAGCTGTACTTATAGGTTGAGGAATGGTTAGTGAACATTTGTTTGACAGATGGGGTCTATATGCCTCTGAAGTACATTATATTCTTAGCTGACTACATTTGTTCTAATTTGAGAAGTAGGTATTGAATTTTTGCTGTCTTCATAACACAAGTGCTATGGACCTTACAAAAGTAGAAAAAGGAATGTTTTCTGATTTTTACGGTGTTTACCATGTATGACTTAGATCAATTAAAATCTAACCTCTTGAAGAGAAGGGTCCTCTGGGGGCCTTCCCTTATTTATTATTGGGTAGCTAGAAGGAAACAGAAGGAACCTTGGTGGCACTGTAAGATAAGCACTGGACTGCTAACCACAAGGCCAACAGTTCAAATCCACCTGGTGCTCCTCAGGAGCTCTCTGCTCCCACAAAAATTTACAGCCTCAAAAACCATAGGGCCTCTATGAGTCAGAATTGACTCAATGGTAGTGGGGGAAGGAAACAGGACATTGTATTGAGCGATTTCTGCATATGAGATACTTTCAACTCTGTTGCTACAAAAACAGCTTAGAAATGGCAGGGGAGTGCAAGGACAAAGTTTCTTCTTTTTAAAGAACTTTCAAATCTCTGTACTTTAGTTCTCTCATCTTTCAATGAAGATGAGAGTAAAGTCAGTATACTAAATTAGATATGAGGAAGACTGATATTGCCTTTTCATGCCAGAAGATTTGAACTGCCCACGAACCAGAGGAACCACACATGTAGATGAGGTTAGAGGATTGGCTATTTGATGTTTGGTTTTTCTGTGTAGATGAAGATGAATTGCTGCTAATATTTTTTTTTTTTTCGCTTCCTCAGCTGGAGAGATTTACCAGCATAAGAAGTAAGAAGGAAAAGGAAAAGCCCAGTTCTGCTCATAGAAATTCATCTGCATCATATGGGGATGATCCCACAGCACAGTCATTGCAAGATGTTTCAGATGAGCAAGTGCTGGTTCTTTTTGAACAGATGCTGGTAAGTTTCCCACTCCGAAACCTTGTTTCTTCTTAAAGATGCATTTAAGCCTTTCTTTTGCATGAGGAGCTTTTTTTTTTTTTTGGCGTGTTCCCCCTTCACTAGCCCTACATTATAAAGAACTCCAGGCTTAACAAGGAAGTTCATAATAATCCTGTTAACTAAGGAACTAAATATTGCCTGTCCCTGTCCATAAAGTTGGAATTCATGAATTAAGCTTAGTAACATCTGATCACTGACCGTCCTGTTAATGTTCTGCCCAGCAACACTTTAGCCACGAAGGCACAGGGAGAGTAGACTAACTCATATGATGTATGAGATCAATCTCTGGGATAAGCCAGAATAGTCAAAAATGTTAACTCATTCACAGTGAGCTCTATACAGAGGAGAAGTTGAGGAATGGAAAGGTCCTTTATGTAGTGGTAAATCTGGAATTACTAAAAAACATGTAAGGATTGTGGCTGAAAGTAGTTGAGTAGTAAATTGTGCATGAATTTTGTAGTCCTCAATTAGATATCCACGGGAGAAAGATGAGGCTTTCTGCTCCCGTAAAGATTTACAGCCTCAGAAACCCTGTACAGGGTTGCTATGGGTCAGAACCAACTCCACGGCACATAACAACAATTAGATGTCAGTTTGAGGACTAAAGTGTACCTGACCCAAGCTATGATATTTTCAGTAGCCTCATATGCATGGGAAAGTAGAAGAATTGATACATTTGAGTTACAGTGTTGGAGAAGAATACTAAAAGTACCAATAACTGCTAGAAGAACAAACAAAAATCTTGTGTTGGAAGACGTATAGCTAGAATGTACCATAGAAGCCAGGATGGCAAGACTTCATCTCTCATATTATCAGGAAGGACCAGCCCCTGGAGAAGGATATCATACTTGGTACTGTGGGGAGTCAGTGAAGAAGAGGAAGACCCCTCAGTGAACTGGACTGGCACAGAGGCAGCAGCAATGGGCTCAAGCTTAACTATGATTGTGAAGATGGCACAGGACTGGGCAGCATTTTGTTCTGTCACATATAAAGTCGCTCTGAATCTGAACTGACTCGACAGCACCTAACAGCAACAGTGAGGAAGACAACATACTTGTGATAAGTCTTAGAA
The DNA here is from genome assembly GCF_000296735.1 of Chrysochloris asiatica. Lineage (NCBI taxonomy): Eukaryota > Metazoa > Chordata > Mammalia > Afrosoricida > Chrysochloridae > Chrysochloris > Chrysochloris asiatica. The sequence continues at coordinate 12,092,639 of NW_006408605.1, read as the reverse complement.
AGTTTTAAGTACATGCTTATCTCAGTTACCTAGTGCTGCTATAACAGAAACCTCAAGGATTTCTGCTTTCACAAATGTATTCTCTCACAGTTTAGGAGGCTAGAAGTTCGAATTCAGAGCGCTAGCTCTGAAGAAAGGTCCTTGTCTCCTTCAGCATTCCTTGGCAATCTCCATGTGTCTTGACATCAGTCTTTCCCTAGATCTAGGAGCTTCACAGTGTAGGAACTCCAGGTCCAAAGAATGCACTCCACCCCCCACTCTTCTTTCTTGGTGGTAGTAGGTCCCTCTTACTCTGCTCACTTCTCGCTCCTTTAATCTCTTGTAGGAGTCCTAGTGTGGCACTGTGGGTTAATGCATCAGACCACAAAGTCGTTTGAACTGCAAAGTCAGTGGTTCAAGCTCACCAGCTGTTCCTTGGAAACCCTATACAGGGTCACTATGGGTTGGAATCGACTCGACAGCATTTAACAACAATGACAATCCCCCTGGGGAAACTCCCTTACAATGTATCAGACTTATGATGGGACTAAAGGTGTTGCAGCCTATCCATAGTTCGCTTGTTGATTTATCACATCATGGAGAATAATCATGTAACTGTCATATTACATTATTATATAATTGCCCAACCACTGAGACTCATAGCCCAGCCAAGTTCACTCATACTTTTTTATTTTTAACTGTTTTATTGTGAATTATGTGATAGTGTACATGGGAGAACATTAGCTTTATGTCATCCTGTCGTATATTGATACATTGCCATGGTTACAATCCCCTCCATGCATCATCAACCAACCAAAGGGTACACTCCATAAGCCTTCCCCCCAGTCGTCAGCACACAGCCCCTCTCCCTCTCTGGGACTAGAGTTCCTAGCCGCTCCATCTCCCCACATCATCTTGACTCATACTTTTGGGAGACACAATTCAGTCTATCCCGGTGCTTATAAGTTTCCTAAGAAGGAGCTCTGGTAGCGTACTGGTTACGAATTGGGCTGTGAACCGCAAAGTCAGCAGTTCGAAACTACCAGTTGTTCCACGGGAGAAAGATGAGGCATTCTGCTCCCATAAAGATTTACAGCCTCGGAAACCCTGTACAGGGTCACTATGAGTCGGAACCGACTCCACGGCACTTAACAACAACAACAAAAAGACCAGTATGTTGTATGGCTATATGATCACACACTCAAGTAGAGGTTAGAATTATACCTAACTTAATTAAAAGCATGGATTTTAGAGGTAAAGGGAGATCTGGGTTCAAATCCCCTCAGCCCAGCCACCTAGTTCCATAATATTAGGCAACCTTTTCATGTAAAGCCTTTCATGTAAACTAGGAAGGATATTTATTGCCTACATTATAAGGTATCATACAAGGGGGTGTCAAAAAGTTCATGGAAAAACCCCATTACCTTTTAATTTTATTTTTCCACAAACTTTTTGAAGCCCCATCATATAGAAGGAGGACTTCTGATGTAGCACTGTGAGTCAGCACTGGACTTCGAACCATAAGATCGGCAGCTCAAACCTACCAGCTGCTCCTCAGAAACCCTATACAGAGTCTCTATGAGTCAGAACTGACTCGACTTAACAACAACAATCAAATATAAAACCCTTAAAAAGGGACCTGGAACATAGTAAATTCTTAACTGCTACTATTATTATTTTTTATTAAAGTGTTTTGGTTACCTCTGAACGTCCTAACATTCCAAGTGTAGTAAGAGTCATAAGAGTATGCCATCAAGACAGTCTGTTGACTTTGGATTGCAAATGTATGTGTTTTTTACTGGGCAGGAAGCATAAATAAGCAGGGCTTTGAATCTGTTCAAAATAATTAAGTCATGACTGACTAAACAAAATCAGAATAGACCCAAATTTTACAATTTTGGGTAAAGCAAAACAGAAAGAATTATATGTCGAGGCCCTGCAATGGAGACTCAGAAGAGGCATTGGGAGCCCTTTCAGGAGCCTGATGCAGGAGGCTAGATTATTGCCAAGATTATGATGAGCAATACATATTCAAACTACCATCTTTGACTAGGCACCGTTGCTTCCAACTCAGCCAGTCTAGAGATGTGGTTGCTATGCATTGCGCATTCTACCCTTGTTTTTTAAGAAAAGATTAAGTTTCTAGCAGGCCACTGAACCATGATTTTTCCTGTTCCAGTTCATCCACATTTTCCAAATCCAGGTCTGTTCTAATTTTGCGTTGTTGGTCATCACTGAAGCAGGAAGAACAGGTCTGAAGCCCTGTTAAATAAGTTAAACAGACTAGACAGAGCTGATAGAGAAGTGTAAGAAATGGATAAATTGAAGAAGGCTTTTGATGTTTTTGTAATGTTGATTTAAGCAAAACATACTTTATGTTTGTGTCCAGTGCACCACATTGCAGACTTCTCTGTTTAAATTCACTTCAAAAGGAAAAATAAAACAAAAAAATATATTGGGAATTGAATCTGAAAAATTTCTAATTTTTATTACTTGAAGGCAATGATTCCTTCAACCTCCTTTCCCAAGAAGAAAGTAAACTATTTTCATTGTTTTTTTCACTATATTTTCCTGATTTCAAATAATATTCCCAGTTTACTAGGGTTAAACTTGTACACACTAAGGTACTAAACTCTGACACTTGGTGATACTTAATATAGACTCAAACACAGCCTTTCCTCCAACAAAATACAAGTTATATCTATAAAGGGGCCTTTGCTTTATCAGAGTTTTCTATTCTTTCTTCATGGGAAAGGAGTTGTATAGGATTGAGTTACAGGGGTAATGGGTATCTAGGCCCTAGAGTTTGCCGATTTTGCTGGTGTTTGGATGGTGCCAGTCATCTAGTGCTTCGTTCTGAAGAGGGAGGTTATTAAGGTCCAAAAAAAAATAATAATAATAATGGCTTTTCTTTTAACAATACAAAGCAAAATGTTGCCTGTATATTATTGCTGTTGTTAAGTGCCATCTAATTGGTTTTGACTCATAGCAACCCTGTATAGGGTTTCCAAGGAATGACTTGTACTTGTCCAACAGAACCACACCAGGATTTACAAAGATGTCCATTTTTCTTAGAAAAAGGTGAGAGTTTATATGAATAAAAACCCATAGGGAGAGGCGGGGCTTGATGGCGGCTAAGGTGGAGGTGCAGTGAAGTTCGCCGTCAGCCATACCACATAATACCAGACAAAGCAGATCCAGGGCAGAGGTCCAAAACTCGGAACCACAGAGATAGGAACATTTAAAAAGTTTGAAGGCGTATAGCTAGTGGAACTTGAAGCTGAAGTAAGAAATCATGTACTTTAGAACCTCCCGGGCTCAGAGCCGACATCTTGGGCGAGACCAAATGGCAAGACCAAGCAGGAGAACAAAAACACCGTGGAAAAAGGCTGCGGGAACCTTGGAACAAAGGTGGACAATACACTTTGTCAGTTTTGCTTTGTTCTGATTTTCTTTTTTTTT
>NW_006408605.1:12073424-12082784 GCF_000296735.1 Chrysochloris asiatica | reverse complement strand
GTTCCGACCCATAGCGACCCTGTACAGGGTTTCCAAGGGTGTAAATCTTTACGGGAGTAGAAAGCCTCATCTTTCTCCCGCGGAGCGGCTGGTAGTTTCTAACTGCTGACCTTAAGGTTCGCAGCCCGATTCGTAACCACTACGCTACCAGAGCTCCTCATCCAGAATCTTTAGAGGTAGTTAATTTCCACTTGAAAGGATGGGCAGACCCCCCTGGAGCAGCTAGAACAGAAGAAACTTCTTGAAAGAAAGACCGACTGACAAAAACAAGCAAGTTGCTCGCCCAGGAGACATCAAGGCTAGTGGTCGGGTCCCCTCAGAGCAAACCCCCTTCCAAGACTAAGACTCAATGGGAATACACACTCTGATTGGTGACCATGTTCGTCACTGATAAGGGGAAGTGAGGGAAAAATAGCAATGAAGCTGGGAGCTAAGCCCTACAATGTGCAATAGATTCCCGTGAACCCAGGTAGAGACCTGGTTGGCCAGCAGCATGATGAGACTTGGAGGACTCTTGGGCCCAGAATCAGTGACATAGCCACCGAGGACTAGAGTGGAGAGTGAAGCGTCCAGCTGATAAGAAGAGAGGGCATATACAAGCTTTTAAGAGGGAACCTAGATCCAAAGGGCATGGAGGAAGGTAGAATCTCCACTGAGTAGTATTCAATCTGTCTAGGTGGAGCTGATGAAAGGAGATGCGGATAGGTGTCTTGTGATATAATAGTGAATAATTGTTAGCAGGACTGATTGTGAGGGTTGGAAATGTAAAGGTAGACATTTTGTAGTAAGGAGGGGAGTGATTAACTTTGCAGTCTAGGAGCAGAATTCCCTAGGACCATCAAGGGAGTAGAGCAGAAAACGGGACCCTACCCAGAGAAGGAGTGATGCCAGATATGGAAGTAGAGACGATGACGTGGAGAGATGGAGCATCTGGGGACTTTAGACCAGGGGACAGGCTTGTAGGGTATACCCTTTGGTTGCATGGAGGGGATTGTAACCATGTCAATGAAACGATATACAGTAGGATGAAAGTAAAACTAATGTTCTCCCATGTAAACTATCACATAATTCACAATAAAACATTTAAAAAAGGAAAACCCATAGGGATTTAATATACTAAATATACTAAAATGTTAACTACATTTATCTTTAGTTTTTCGCCATTTTTGATGACTTAATTCTTTAGGAATCAGGAAAATTTATTCATTCAATAGGCATTTAATTTACTTGTTGGTAAGTGCCGTCGAGTTGGTTCTGACTCATAGCAACCCTGTATAGGGTTTCTGAGAATTAGCTGGTGGGTTTGAACCACTGACCTTGCAATAGCAACCAATGCTTATCTTATAGTACCACACCAGGACTCCATTTCAATTACACCTCTTCATTAAAGATGCTAAATGTTGATGTTGTATTCCGTTGAGTTACTTCTGACTTGAAGTGACCCTGCAGAGATTTCTGAGAGTGGCTAGTGGATTGAACTGCTGACCTTGTGATTCATAGTCCAGTGCTTATCCTACATCGTCACACCAGGGCTGTTTGTTGTTGTTGTTAAGTATCATTGAGTGGGTTCTGATTCATAGTGACCCTGTATTGGGTTTCTGAGGAGTGGCTGGTAAGTTTGATCTGCTGACCTTGATAAATACTACTGAAAAAACCTGTAAGGTATTTGAGGTGATTTTGTATATTTTTTTTTCCATCTACTAGTTGGATATGAACCTGAATGAGGAGAAGCAGCAACCTTTGAGGGAGAAGGACATTGTCATCAAGAGGGAGATGGTGTCCCAATACTTGCACACTTCCAAGGCCGTGAGTGTTGGGCCAGCAACCATAGCATGGGAAACTGTGCCCTTATCTTACTTAGACTTTTGGACCTGTTGGTTTGGGGACTGTTTTATCGCAATTTATGTGTACATCATGTGATTTCATTTTACTGTATAAGCCTATTCAATTTTCACCCTCTAATTTGAGTTACCATTCCTGTGTACTTTTGGACTGATTAACCTTCATGAAGTATGTGTAAGGAATGGAATGAGAAATTCTCAGTCTCATGTAGTTTAGTGGTAATGAAGGATGTCTGCCCTAATATTTAATTTTTAGTGATGTGACATTAGTTCTTGATTCATGGCTGAGTACAGTTTTTACTAGTTCTCTGTATGTCTTCTGTCTAGGGCATGAGCCAAAAGGAAAGCTCTAAGTCTGCCATGATGTACATTCAGGAGTTGAGGTCAGGCTTGCGGGACATGTCTCTGCTCAGCTGCCTTGAGTCCCTTCGTGTCTCTCTCAACAACAATCCTGTCAGGTAAGGATTCTGAAGAACCAACAGGAGGTGGAGTCCATTATTGGAGTTTACTGGTGGGGAATATGAAGGTCAAAGGAGTCAGGGGAGCATGAGAATGTTCTGGGTTTCTATTAGCATTCCCAGGGTAAACTTTGGTATTTGTGTATTTGATTTAATATTGCTTTGTCTTTGTATATTCATTATAGTTGGGTGCAAACATTTGGAGCTGAGGGTCTGGCTTCCTTGTTGGATATCCTTAAACGACTTCATGATGAGAAAGAAGAGAATGCTGGGTGAGAACTTCCATGTCTTGGCTCCTTTTGTGGAGAATAGTAGGAGATTACTATTTTTTCTAAAGGAGAAAACAGCAGTTAAATGTATATTTACTAGATATATATGTTGTTAGATGAGAATAGGGTTTATAATTAGGGTGACCAGAGGATGAATGATGAATGTAGATCTGTAAGAAAAGGAGGAGGGACTTAAGTTGCAAGGAGAATACCATGACATATAAATGTTGTTGTTAAGTGCCGTCTTCTACTCATAGTAACTCAGTATGAGCATCTGGTGGGTTTAAACTGCTGACCTTGTAGTTTACAGTCCAGTGCTTATCCTATATACAATATATTGTTGTTGTTGTTATGTGCCATGGAGTTGGTTCCAAGTCATAGTGACCCTGTACAGGGTTTCCAAGGCTGTACATCTTTACAGGAGCAGGAAGCCTCATCTTTCTTCTGTGGAACAGCTGGTAGTTTCAAACTGCTGACCCTGAGGTTAGCAGCCCAATTCATAACCACTATGCTATACACAGCATAAAACTACTAGTCTCTAAACTTTCACTGAAAACCACAATAAAATAGTATTTAAAAAAAAAAAGATTAGCTTATAGTAGTTCTTCTATTTTTCTCCCTCTCTTTAAGCATCGTTTACTTTGGTTTTCTTTGAGTCATTTGCTTTTTTCAGGAATCAGAATAGTCGCTCTCTCTCCATATACATATATATAAAATAACTACTCAGAGTAAACATTGTTTAAATTTTAAAAAAGTTTTTTAAAAAGGTAATTTGTTCCCAGTAAGGTTCTTATCTGGAAATAAGATCTGATTTAGTCCAGAGCTGCTTTGTAATCTGGTCTGGGTCATTTCTCGTTTGGAGGTGTTATAATCCACTTTATCTATTTCTTTTTTTTACACTTTCAAAGCTTTTATTTATATAAAAAATTCATTTATTTTAAAAAGCATTTTAACAAGAGAGAAAGGAAAAGTCTGAAGCAGAAGACCTGCTCCTTAGTAATATTTGGTGGGAAGGTGGGATTTTTGGTTCTCTGGAATTGAATATTTAGTGTTTTTATAAACAAAATATAGCAGGGAAAAATAAAGGTTCCCCCAAAGTCCATGGCTGTTCTATTACCTACACTGCACAGAGAAAAAGAGCACCAAGGAAAAGAGCAGAAGAGTCCCAAAAGTATGCCAGATTGGGATGGGGCGATTCCCCTGTGCTGTGTGCTTTTAGGGTTACAAAGAGCAAACGGCTCCTTTTTGCCAACAATAGTGGATGAGAGTGGGAAGATCAAGGGTGATAGGCAAATAAGGAGTTCTAATGCTTGGGGGAAGGGAAGGGAGCATGCCCATTTCTCCTACCCCATATCCTCAATATATAAGGGAAGAGGGGAGAGGAGAAGGATAACTATTTCCAGTTGATTGAACTTACAGATGAAGGAGAAGGCAAATAAGAAAAAAGGTCTTTTTTTTTTTTAAAACAGCAACTCACATAACAGCTGATTCCTCTAACCCAGCCTGCTAGTAATACACTACACTGTGGTATGTTGGGGTAATAGAGTGGAAGGGAGACAACTTGCCTATAAACCTTTCAGAGATGATGGTAAATTCTGGACAAGTGAGGAGTATGAGTCCCACCACTGACTCCTCCCACCAATTGCATTTTAAGATTCATTAGAATGGGATTATTACTGCAAAAGCCCAACCATATGCTGTTGAGCAAAAACTTGAAATTAGAGGCTATACCAACCCCCCAATAAAGGGGGGTTCTCTATGTCACCTCTCTTCTTTCTGCCAATAATCGGTAGAAGAGCTAGCAAAATATAATTTGTAAAATCATGAGATTGCAGAGGCATATGGAAGGGAGGGAGATGATGCACCCCAGGCCAAAGGCACAACGAAGAGTCAAAGCCAGGGCCAACCCCCACCTTACAAGGGTAAAGGGAACAGAAGTCATGTAAATCAGGTCCTTTAGTTGGCCAACCCCAGGGAAGATGTAGGGGAGGAAACAAGACTCTAAGGATTGGGGAAGAGGGAAGCCAGTTTTGCACCTTCCTGCCAGTTTCAGACTAACTGCTTCCTGTACATGCCAGCTAGCTCCTCCTAGATGTTCCTAATCGCCTCATTTTTCTTCCCCTTCTCACTCAAAATTTCTTCCTTGGCACATTGTCCTTTTTCAACAGCCTCTTGCAAATAGCCTGGCCAGGACAGCAGACATCACAGGATGGGAGAGGAGGCCTACTGACAGCATGAGTAAGGGGCAGTGGCATTAAACCAGGGTTAGCATGATCCTTGAAGAAGACTTGACATCTGTAGATCCTTTATGGTCCCTGCCTCAGAGATAAGGAGAGCAAGGTTTCTTGATCCCAGTTCTCAGACTTTCATTCAAGGGCCTTTGCCAGGTGGAATGGAATGTGCCAATGGTGCAGGCCTTCTTTGCTTCAAAAATATCCATTAGGAATAAAGGAAGCGCTCACACTCCCCTTCTTCAAAAACAGAAAACCCTCTTCCCCATCAAGAAAAAAAGAAGAGTCACCAGTTTATCAGACTGCTAGACACTGCATATATAGCATGTAACTTGTGATTCTTCTCATGGATTCTAATGAGGATGTCTACTCCTCCCCTTCCCCCATTTGATATATTTCTTGATCTAGATCTAGCTTTATAGCAGTCTTCAGTACAGTGATTCTGAGTATATCTTGGACTATCTTAGGCTACCTTGAAGCCAGTGTGAACCAAAGTGATTTCTCTACTTTTGAGGGATTTTTTTAGAAACAGTTCAGGGCCTGGACCTCCTGCATTTAACTTCTCAAATTTGAAGCCTTTATTGTAGCAAGGCAAGCAATAATGGTTGGGATGTTATTCTGATAAAATTTAGCCTAGAGCGAGTTAAAGGGATGACTTTAATGTACTATAAAACCTTAGATTGAGGGAGAATTAGCCAAAGGCCTTTGATGGTAGTAACAGCTCTTCAGCGATCTGCTTCTTGCTAGTATTTCAGAGCAAAGTATTATGTGCCAGAATTTACTCAGCTACTAATTGGGATGTTTTTACTATCCTTGTTTCCAAGATGGAAAAGTCATGTGGGAAAGGGATGTAGAATTCAAGGATTTCCCTGACTATGTCTTCTATCTGCAGGAGCTATGATAGCCGTAACAAGCATGAAGTCATCCGCTGTCTGAAAGCGTTTATGAACAACAAGGTCAGTGTTTTACCATTCTCATTTCAGTTCCATTCTTTCTCTTCTGGTGACAGTCCAGCAAAAGGAACTAGGAACATGAGGTTCAAGACTTCTAGCTGTCCTGTGTAGTGTCATTAAATGTTTTTCATTGCCACTGATACATGCTTCTTTTGACTTTTTTTCTCCCCACATTGCTAACTTCTGCTTCAGAATGTAGACTCAGTTTTCTTACTCTTTCCATACTTTTTGTTATGAAATCTTTAATTTCTTCACTTACAGTTATTGTTTTGGGAAGCATTACTTTAGTTCCTGCTTGTTTTTCTTTATTTTCGTTTTTCTTCCAAACTGATGGACCTTTTCATATTTTCTTGTCTGTTTAATATGTCAAAGCTCTTCCTCAAAGAGCACACAATTATTTGCCCATGAGTACAAATCCTGCCTTTCACTATAGATTCCATTGTATTTGTTTTTTGTTTATTTTGTTTGACATTAAGAAGAAACATCTATTCTTGGAAGACATAGAAGTATATTGTGTCTACTAGGAAATTATTTTGCTATATTCATTTATCTTTAGCTATATTAGGGAAAGTGTTCTACCTTTCAATTTGTCTCTGGTTAGTCATGGTCATCTTTAAAGTCTCCCTTCTCTATTCTTGTCCTATCAGTTTGGAATTAAGACGATGTTGGAGACAGAAGAGGGAATCCTACTGCTGGTCCGAGCCATGGATCCTGCTGTCCCCAACATGATGATTGATGCGGCTAAGCTGCTCTCTGCTCTTTGTATCCTACCACAGCCAGAGGACATGTATGTGATGGAAATTATTTCTCTCTTCATTTCTTTATCATCTTCTCTAGTCTAGAGGAAAATTGAGTAGGAGGAGTAGCTTGGGTGTCCTCTTTTTCTTAAGTACTAGGTAATACTCTATTTTTTTCCATAAGTGAACACTATCAATCTTAATATTTAAATAAGATTCTTAAGTGATAGGGAACTGTTCTGAATGGTTAACAGTGGCAAGGTATCTCCTGTTGTTGCTGTTAAATAAAGTTGAATTGGTTTCAACTAGTGACTCTGTATAGGGTTTCTGAGCAGCAACTGATTGGTTTGAGCTGCTGACTTGGTAGTTAGCAGTCCACTGTTCATCATACGGCACAATTGTTTACTTTTACTGTTGGCTTTTTTCCTCCATAACTTGGAGGGAATACAACAGTACTTTTTAAAATCCAAATAGTATATAAAGTGAAGTCTAGAGATCATCTTTAACTTTCAGTAGATTCTGTCCCCTGCTCTAGGTCATGAGAGGACTAATGTGAGAGAGTTAGAGCATTTATAACAGTCTGTTTCCTAAGTGGTCTGTGCCCTATTCATTATCTTCCTATTTTACATGTCCGTCAGTGCACCTGGGCATTTCTCTTCTCTTCCTTTCTCTTGGACAGGAATGAAAGAGTTTTGGAGGCAATGACAGAAAGAGCTGAGATGGATGAGGTGGAACGTTTCCAACCGCTGCTGGATGGATTAAAAAGTGGGACCTCCATTGCACTCAAGGCATGTATATATCTTCTGGAACTGGCCCCAATAGTAGAATTAAAGATGAAAACACTGAAATTTATTTAACCTTTTTATAGAACACATGGAGTGGTTCCTAACTATATAGTTTACATTTCAAAATTTGTTCTGAAGGAAAAATGACCAACCTTTTCTCTAATAAGTCAGAGAAAACTCTTTTTCTCATTTTAAGAATGAAAAAGGCACAGTATCTTTTTACAAGCTAGGGAAGCCAGTATACCTTGGAATTCTTGGAGTCGTTTAGACTTCTTAACTCTCTAGACTTATGCTCAACCTAGACATCATTACTCTCATAGAAAGTCATTCTTATGACTTCTGCATCTCATCCTGCTAGGTGGCCTCAGAATGCATGTAAAGAGAATGGAATAGTCATCTATCAGAGTTAGCATCGACTTAATTGTTGTATTTCCTTATTTAAGGTGGGATGCCTACAGCTGATAAATGCCCTCATCACACCAGCTGAAGAGCTTGATTTCCGGGTTCACATCCGAAGTGAACTGATGCGCTTGGGACTGCACCAACTGTTGCAGGTAAGATGCAACGCTTCATCATTATAAAAGCTGAGCTGCTTCCTTCCTACTCTTAGAGCCCCAGACATCTCTGGGGTAACTCAGGTTTTCAATTTAAAAACTAGGTTGCAAGGTTTGGGCTTCTAGCCATGTAGGACACTTCTGGGTCTCCTGACTTTTCTACTTTTTGTTATTAACAGGGCCTTCGAGAAGTTGAAAATGATGATATGAGAGTGCAGTTAATGGTGTTTGATGAACACGGAGAAGAAGATTCCTATGATTTGAAGGGACGGTTGGATGATATTCGCATGGAGATGGAATATCCTTTTACTGACTGGGTTCAAGACAAATGAGACATTTGTTGTATTCATGTGCAGCGCCCTGTAAGAATGATGTATGTCTAGTGGTGAGGTAGGTGATGACTCTGAACAGGGCATTGGGTTAGGTGTCTTTTCAGTAGGTACAGCAAATGCCTTCTTATTGCTGTTGGCCCTGTTTACCTTGGCACAGATCAGAGAAACCAGTAGAGATGATCTAAAGGTTACTCAACATGGAAACAGCCATCAAAGTTAGAATAGACTTCTAGAACCTGATATCTTACCTTATTTAGATGTAGAACTGATTTTTGGAGAATATATACAAGTAGGGAATGGAGTTGTAATTTGCTTTCTTGCATGTGTTCCTGAAACTGAAAGAGGGTGTAATGTGGTCAACTATTGGGATTTGCCACAAATGACTTTGACGCAATTATATTTTAGTTTCTATACTGCTTGATCTTCAAACCAAGGATTAGGAATCCTGTATCTCTTTACCACCCAATTAACTGGTCCCTTGACCAAAGTAAGTTTATAGAACCTAAAAGTTTCTGGTGATGTTTATAGGAGGGACAGCTATTAGAGTGGAAGTGGCATCTTGCTTTCTCTAGCCACTTACCAAAATAGGTTCTCAATGTATGCTTTCCTTAGCTCCTTGCCCTTTTGCACTGACTTCAGTGAGGTGTTCCAGATTCTCTTAAACACTGTGAAGGATTCAAAGGCAGAGCCCCACTTCCTGTCCATCTTGCAGCACCTACTTTTGGTCCGAAATGACTATGAGGCCAGGTAAGATGGAATGCTTGCAGGTTTTGCAATTGAACCTAAAAGGTGAGACCACAATTCTTTAAGGATTGTTCTGTAAAAGGAAAAGAAAAGATAAAGACTGAAAATTAGGTTTCATGTATAGTCATAGGTATAAAGGGAGTAGCCAGGTTCAGATGTTCTTTTATTTCCCTTTGGAAAAGGTCAGAGAGTATATAATAAGATGCCCTTCCCTTTTTTGAAGAGGATGACAAAGAAAAGTGGCAATTTAGAATTCCTTCTGTTACTAGAAGTAGAGATGCAGTTATAGAACTGTCCATCACAGAAAGAATTAAACACAAGGTTTTACATGGGAAAAGATGGGCACTAAGTGGCAGATCTTAACGGCCACCACTCGTCTGTCTGTCGTGCTGTGGTGGATTGAGTTGCTGTGATTCTGAGGGCTATACCACCGGTGTTTTGGATAACCAGCAGGGT
>NW_006408605.1:12069776-12070324 GCF_000296735.1 Chrysochloris asiatica | reverse complement strand
GCTGTGCATGGAGTCGCTATGAGTCGGTTCCGACTCGATGGCACCTGACAACAACAACAAGTGGCAGATGGCAAGAATCTTTGATGATCTGAAATAGATGGGTTGCTGATGTGGAAGAGAGATATTTCTTAGCCTGGCAGTGATACTTCTGTTAAATTTACAAACAAGGTCTTCTTCAGCACACCTATTTTCACATTCTATTACTGTCAAAGCAACTAATTTTTCTTGATTCTGAATACTTCTTAAAATTGTATTTTGGTTTTCCCTCAATAACTTGATTTGTTCCCTTATAGACCGCAGTACTATAAGTTGATTGAAGAATGTATTTCCCAGATAGTTCTTCATAAGAATGGTGCTGATCCTGACTTCAAGTGCCGGCACCTCCAGATTGATATTGAAGGGTTGATCGGTAAGTATGCTCTGACGTCTCAAAAAATTGTATTTCATTTTGTATCTTCCTTTTGGTGAAAATTTTAGAAAAGATATATATTCAGTGTCTTCACTTTTTACCAAGTATTTTCACTTTTGTCCTTTCTTAAGTCATAGTC
>NW_006408605.1:12034895-12069421 GCF_000296735.1 Chrysochloris asiatica | reverse complement strand
TCATAGTGACCCTGTACAGGATTCCCAAGGCTGTAAACCTTTACGGGAGCAGAAATCCTCATCAGTGTGGCAACTTACTTCTTAACAAATACTTAAAGTATATGTTGAATGTAATTGAAAATTCCAGCTCTTTGTTTAGTGCAGAACACGAAGAAGGATGATGAACCTGAAGGACAAGAGACTGAACTTTGGTTATATTGAAGGGTTTGGGTAGTGAAGGGGAAGACAGGCGCTTTGTTGTTGTTGTTAAGTGCCATCATAGCGACCCTGGATAGGATTTCTGAGGAGCAAGCTGGTGGGTTTGAACTGCCGACCTTGTGGTTTGAAGTCCAGTGCTGATCCACAGCACCACATCAGGAGTCCTAAATACCACAAGTGGGTGACTTTAACAAAAATTAATTTTCTCAGAGTTCAGGAGGCTGGAAGTCTGAAGTTAGGGTGCTTGCTCTAGGGAAAGGCTTTCTTGTTCTATGGGTTCCTTGAGGAAGGTCCTTATCTCTCTGAGTTTGTAATTTTGGCAGATCTTCATGTGGTGTCTCTGCTTCTAGCATACTTAAGGAGCTCTGGTAGTGTGATGGTTATGAGTCAGGCTGTTAACCTTAAGGTCAGCATTTCAAAACTGCCAGCTGTTCTGCCGGAGAAAGGTGAGGCTTTCTGCTCTCATAAAGATTTATAGCCTGGGAAACTCTATACAGGGTCACTGTGAGTCAGAACTGACTCCACGGGACACAGCCACCTTACTTGTGTAATCTCTGTTGTGTCTCAAAAAAGATTTACTTAAAATACACCCTACAGTAATCTTTTATTAACATAACAAAGACAACCCGCCCCAAATGGGATTATAATCCAAGCCAAAATCCACTGCCATAGAATGAATTCCCTCTCATAGCAACCCAGTATCGGATTTCTGAGGCTGTAAATCTTTATGGGAACAGAAAGCATTTCCTGCGGAAAGACTGGTGGATTTGAACTGTGGATCATGCAGTTAGCATTCCGTTGCTTATCTCGCAGCACCACCAGGGCTCCTAAATCACAGGCACAGAGGTTAGGATTACAACATATATTTGGGGGGGAACGCAATTCAATCCATAACAACAAAGATTGGGAAATTTACTTGCTCACTTTTTCTTTTCAGATCAAATGATTGATAAAACAAAGGTAGAGAAATCTGAAGCCAAAGCTACAGAACTGGAAAAAAAGGTGTGTATGAGGCATCAGAAAAGTTTATTTGTGGTGTATCTACCTTTCTATGAGAATTATGGTTCTTCTGACATGTGAGTCTATTATAATCTGTGATGTTTTTGAAAGCATTCTGCTCACAGCAGTTGTTCCTAGGGGAAAACTTTCCAGTATAAGTTACTCAGTGGAGAAGATGATGTGGCTGTGATCACAAAGAGCTCATCAGTGCCTCTTAGGAAAGTCAAGACACATGACTGTCTCAGATTTACTTGGCACCGCAAGTCTCTTCCGTTAGAATGATAGGAACTGGAATATGTCTATGTTCTGTGTTCTCTTGAGTTGTTACAGATTATTAGTTTGGGTAGTGAGTTCTCGATCCTGAAGACTATTGGGACTGTACCACCTTAGCTGCCCTGATTAAATTATTTAAAACCTTAAGTTTTTTTAGTCTGACACCAAAAATAGAAAGATCATTAGAAATTGTCCCCTTTTCCTTTCACTTTGATTTTCAGGTCAGAATCATGGTGCTATTTTTTTCCAGGCATGGCTTGAGATATTGGTCAGTGAGCTCAATACATTAAGTATTAGCATAAAACTGCAAACTATAGGGATGAAAATGTGTTCTTTTTCATGAGATGAAGAGCTTGATGGGAGCCTGATTTCTTTTTCCTTTAGCTGGACTCAGAGTTTACAGCCCGACATGAGCTACAGGTAGAAATGAAAAAGATGGAAAGTGACTTTGAGCAGAAGCTCCAGGACCTTCAAGGAGAGAAGGAAGCATTGGATACTGAAAAGCAGCACATTGCCACAGAGAAACAGGACCTGGAAGCAGAGCTGTCTCAGCTCACAGGAGAGGTAAAGTTTGAGCACGGAAGGCTGAGTGATGACTAAGTGCCGTCAGCAGTCTTAGGGTGATCGTGTATTGAAACAAGTCAGTCATTGCACTCCTGAGAGTGTTCAACTACTAATAGTTCATCTCATTAGGTACTGCATGTTTTTTTGAGTAATTTGCTATTATTTTGTTTTGTTTTGTTTTTATTTTGGAGGAAATACATGTAGGATAGAAGTCCTGGTGTGGTGCTGTAGGATAAGCAAGGTCGGTTTGATCCACAAGACCGGTAGTTCAGACTCACCAGCCACTCCTCAGAAATCCTATACAAGGTCACCAGAGTTGGAATTGACAGCACTTAACAGCAACAGCAACATGTAGGATAAGCGCTGAACTGCTAACCACAAGGTCAGCTGTTCAAACCCACCAGCCACTCCCTGGAAACCCTATACTGGGTTACTGTGAGTCCAAACCGACTCAAGAGCACTTAAAAACAACAACAAATATGCAATATAAAATTTAGACGATACAGAAAAACAGAACAAAATTAGTCACTCATAGTCCCACTCAGAATAACAGTCTTCTAATAAATTTAGGAATAAAGACTAAATAAAGTATTCACAAATTGGCTAATTTTGGCTTACGTTGGCATCTCTGAACAGATTTATCACCACACATTCTCATTATAAATTTGTTTGAACTTTTTATTGTGAATTTAATGAAGGTTTACAGAGCAGATGATCAGTTTTACATCTAACAAATCATATCTTTATCTTAATGATTACAGTCTCCTCCATGTAACAATAGCTAATCCCTCTTCCTCCCAATTTCCATGAACCCTATTTCTATTTCCATTACACCTCGTTCCCAACACCTTTGAACTTGTCCCCAGATAAATGATGTCCTTTTGATTTTGATGGTTGACTAGTATTCCATGGTGAGCATATTTTACTAATTTTGTTGTTCCCACTATATTCCTATCCACTGCTTGGTTGAAAATTGGGCCACAAGAGTGAGTTCGTTCTGCTCCAGACCTGAAGGGTGACTAAGGGCCGTAGTCTCTTTCTAACCAGTAAGACCAGTCTTTTTTATAATTTTGAGTTTTGTTCTACATTGCCTCCCACTCTATCAGGGACTTTCTAATACTGTCCCTTTCAGAGCCGTTGGTAGTGTTAAATAGGCACAGTCTAGTTCTTCTGGTCTCAGAATTTTGGAGACTGATGTTCACGTGTTGCACTAGTCCTCTGGACTAATTGATTCCAAATATCTTCAATTTTCATCACTCTTCTTTTTTTCACTCATGACGAGACCAATAGTTGCACCTTTGATGGCTGTTTCATGAACTTTTAAGAGTCCTGGTGTGGCGCTGTGGGTTAATGTGCTGGGCTGCAAGGTCGGTTTGACCCTAATGTCAGTGGTTCAAGCTCACCAGTCACTCCTTGGAAATCCTATATAGGGTCACTATGAGTCACAACTCACTAAAGTGGGATGTGGAACATTTTCTTCGTGGTCTATGTTATGTCAGTTGACTGGTCTTCAGATTATGGTCCTGAGATCCTTGGCAACTTGTTACCCTCAAGATGTGTGATAATATATAAGACATTGTCATTGTTTTGTCCCTGTATACTTCACCACATTGATAGTTGTGTTTGCAGCATAAGGAAATCCCCATGTACAAATAGTTTCTGTCAAACCCTTATATATTTGTGGGTATTCCAGTTATAAATATTTAAGTGACCTATGATATATGATAACTTGATCACTTAGAAGATTATGTAATTATCTTAATAGTATACATGTTATTATTGTGTAGGCAGAACATTTGATTTCACATGAGCTTTATAAATTCTAACCAAAGGTAAGTTTGATGTAAAGGTTGAAGTTGTCTTTTTAATGGAAAACAAGATGAACTAATCATATGAAGTCCTGAATTCTGGTTTTAGCTCTGCCACTAGATAGCATTGTGACATCAGTTAATCATCTCCTCCATATATAAAATGGGAAGTTTGGATTAAGTAATTTATTGGGTCCCTTCAAGCCCTAGGAGTCCCTGAAGTGGAGTGAGATGTGATTGATGTTTCTGTCTACAGGTTGCCAAGCTGTCAAAGGAACTGGAAGATGCCAAGAAAGAAATGGCTTCTCTCTCTGCTGCAGCAATTGCTGTGCTTCCACCCGAACCCAGTGCTAATGTTCCCCCTGCCCCTCCTTTCCCTGGTGACTCTGTCACTGTTGCCCCACCTCCACCACCACCCCCTCCTCTACCTGGAGTGATTAGCATACCACTTCCACCTCCTCTTCCTGAAGGTTGTACCTTAGTTCCTCCACCTCCACCCCCTCCTCTTCTTTTGTCTGGGACTGCTTATATCCCCCCACCCCCTCCTTTGCCTTTGGGTGTTGGCATCCCTCAGCCACCCCCTTTGCTTAGAGATACTGCTATACCCCCACCTCCTCCCCTGCCTGGGGCTGGTAGCATCCCCCCACCCCCTCCTCCCCTGCCTGGGGCTGGTAGCATCCCCCCACCCCCTCCTCCCTTGCCTGGAGGACCAGGATTGCCCCCTCTCCCTCCTCCTCTTCCTGGTGGTCCTGGAATTCCTCCACCCCCTCCTTTTCCTGGAGGCCCTGGGATACCCCCACCTCCACCTGGAATGGGTATGCCTCCACCTCCACCCGGTGGATTTGGAGTTCCTGCAGTCCCAGTTCTGCCATTTGGATTAACCCCAAAGAAGCTTTATAAGCCAGAAGTACAGCTCCGAAGGCCAAACTGGTCCAAGGTGAGAGTTTCTGTCCATTTATTCATCAGTAGGTCTCAAAAAACCACTTCAGTTTTCTGCTTTGTGTTTTGTATGTGAGTGTCTTCCCTTTCTTGTGGTTCACATATGTCTTCAGAGTCTATAAATATTTAGGTTTACTCAGCAGATATTTATTTGACTTATCTTACGTGCCAGATGGAGTCCTGGTGTGGCACTGTGCACTAGTGCTTCAGACTACAAACACGTTTGAACTGCAAGGTCGGTGGTTCAAGCTCACCAGCTGCCTCTTGGAAACCCTATAGAGGGTCGCTATGGGTCTGAATCAAATCAATGGCACTTAACAACAACATGTGCCAGATAATCACCATGGAGAGTTCTATAAACCTCTCCATGTGCTCTGTGAAAAAACCAAATTTATCATTAAGTTAATGTTTTTACCTTTACTCTGAGAATGAGTACCATGGTAACATGTTTGGTGGTTATAATCATTTTACTGATAATTGTTGATCTGAAAGTCATGAATTTATGAATAATACCCCATTCTTCTGCTGTGCATAGGGTTGCTATGAGTTGGTACCAACTGGATGGCACCTAACAACAACAACAACAACAATAACCCCATTCTTGGTGTGGCACTGTAGGATAAGTACTGAACTACTAGCCTCAAGATGAGTGGTTCAAACCCACCAGCCACTTTTTGGAAACCCTATACAGGGTCTCTATGAGTTGGAACCAAATTAATGGCATTTAACAACAACTACCACCAGTATCTGAATTACTCAAATTCTTCCATGGCATGGTATTGTTTCCACTATGTGTTTGAAACCCCTTTGATTTTGAGTCCACCTTTTGCTTCCAGAAGCTAACTTCAGTTAAAATAAAGGGGCTTGGGGACTTATTCAGAAAATCAACAAATTTGGTACCATTAGCCAAATTGACAAGGAAAAGCTAATGTAGAAGTAAAGGAAGATGTGAAATAAAGCCTCAGTGCTGTGAAAATGAAAGGCTTTTGGGGTTAAGAGGAGGATACGTAGCATAACTGAAGCTGGGTGTTGAATAATCACCTGATCCCACCATGCTGAGCACAGCTGTCCTATGTCTCAGGTTCCTTCTGTTACAGTATGACGTTGCTCATAACTATCCAGCCACCTCTTTTGCTTCTTAATCAGTTTTCAGAGATGCAAAGTAGAGCACTCAGCTTTGTGACTCTTTTAACACCTTGCCTGTATCCACAGTTTGTTGCTGAGGACCTCTCCCAGGAATGCTTCTGGACAAAGGCAAAGGAGGACCGCTTTGAGAACAATGAACTTTTCGCCAAACTTACCCTTACCTTCTCTGCCCAGACTAAGAGTGAGCACCTTCCTCTTTTGCACAAGGGTCCATTTTAGGGCTTAGAGCATCTAAATGAGTTTTCTGTTCCCTTCCCTTCTGTGAGGGTAAAGGTGAAAAGAGAATGTTAGGTGGTAGAGAGGTGGGTTTTCCCATTAGGAAGAAAATTAGTTATTTTTGTATTCTGGAATACTGGGGTTGGAAAAGAAAACTGTTGGACCTAGTTATTTTCTATCAGTATAACTTGTGGAATATGAGATTAAGATGACGGAAATGCAAGTGGGCCTATTTTGATGATGCCATTAATGGCCCATCTTAAGACTTTGGTGCTTAATAAGGGTTGGACAGAGTCTTAGCAGCTTAGGTGGCTGAGTGACTCACTGCAGAGTACCATGTGTGATTCTTTTTCTTTCTTCCATTTCTCTCTAATATCTGATGCATCTTTCTGGCTGGCCCTTGGCTCCTACAGCTTCCAAAGGTAAGAATACAGAAGTTTCCGGTTTGTTCGAGAAAGGGTTGAAATACATTGTAAAGGAATTTCTCTTTAGAAAACTGAGACCAGAGATTAAGGATTGATTTCTCTACTGCTAGGGGTTTTTTTTATTTTGTTTTGGTTTGATTTTTTTAACTTTCTGGAGTCCAAGAGGACCAATCACTGTGATGTTAAATAATAAGAAGGAAAGTTATTTTAAGTATTTTAAAGTTTAAGTTAAAACTGCCATATACATGCTTTCTCTGTGGATGGTGTCTTAAATTATATAGTGCTGCTGTAACAGAAATACCACATGTGGATGACTTTTAACAAAAGAAAAATTCATTCTCTCACAGTTTAAGAGTCTAGAAATCCAAATTCAGGGCACCAGCTTCAGGGGAAGGCTTTCTCTGTTAGCTCTTGGGGAAGGCCCGTCTCATGAGTCTAGGAGAGTTTTATCTCAGCAACTCTGGCTCCAAAGGACACACTCCACTTCTGGTTCTTCTTTCTTGGGATAAGAGGTTTTCTCTGCTTGCCTCTCTCTCCTTTTCTTTCTTGTAAGGTAAAAGTTGATGCAGTCCACACCCCAGAAAAACTCCCCCTACATCAGAGTATGTCTGTGACCTAATTAAGAGGGTTAGATCCCATCCTAATCTCTGAGATCACAGGGCTGATCCCATCAGATCCCATCATGGCAGATGAGTGCATCATTATGTAACTCCCACATTCCATCTTTTCATACTGCCAAACCACTGAGAATTATGGTCTAGCCAAGTTGACACATATTTGGGGGAGACACAGTTCAATTCATGGCTGATGGTGAGGAAAATGTTAAGTAATAATATTGCACCTGCATTATATTCAAAGTGCTTTAATATAAGCTACCCTGTTTGACCTGCAAAGCTGCTTCATGAGATAGGCAGAATGTATACTGTCTCCATCCTGGTGTCTTGATCCCTGGCCTATGTCTTTAGTTTTTTCCTTTAATAAATTGCTTTTTGTATTCATCTTCATATGTTCTTTTTTATTTTAGAAGACTTGTCTCTTTTGTCCTTTGCTTTCTTCCCTTCCTGATTCTTGTAATTTTGTACTGTTTTGTGATTGGGCACTTGTAGTTATTGTATCTAAGGGGTACAGCATTTGAAAGATCATGTCATGTACCTAATGACAGTTATAGCCAAATACTTTTATAGTTCCCCTTTTTCTGGCATTTTGGTTTTCTTTGGAGTTTTATTATGACCCTAATAATGAAAACTAAGTGCAACTTTGGAGCATCCCGTCCACCCCACCCCCACTCCCGCCCCTGCACAGTAAATTAGCATTTTGGTTTTTTAAACTTTTGATTGTGAATTGAGTGAAAGTTTACAGATCAGATCATCAGTTTTACAGTCAACAAATCATACTCTTTGTTTCATCTCAATGATTGCAATCCTCTCTATATAACATTTATCCCGTGTCCTCCCGATAGTACCTATTCCCATTCCACCCTCCTTCCCATTCTCTTCTCAACTTTATCCTTAGGTAAATGCTGCCTTTTTGATCTTGAATGCTTGAATGATTGATCATTCCATGGTAAGCATACCTCACTAGTGTTGTTATCCTCCCTGTATACCTGTTTAATAATTGGCTGAAAATTGGAACATGAGGATGAGTTCCTTTTCAGACCTGAAGGGTGGCCGAGGGCCATAGTCTTGGGTTCCTCCAGTCTCATTCTGACCAGTAAGTCTGGTCTTCTTTTATAGTTTTGAACTTTGTTTCACATTTTCTCCCACTCTATCCAGAACCTTCTAATGTGATCTCTTTCAGAGCAGTTGGTAGGCACCATCTAGTTATTCTGGGTTCAAAGTTGTGGTGACTGATGTTCGTTTGTTCTATTGGTCCATCGGATTAGTTGATTCCAAGCATCTTCAATTTCATCACTCTTTCTTCCGCTCATGGTGAGACCAACAGTTGCACCTTAGGTGGCCATTCATGAGCTTTTAAGATCCTAGGTGCTACTCACCAAAGTAGGATAAAGAACATTGTCTTTGTGGATTGTGCTATGCCAGTCGATCATGGTGTCCCCTGAGACTATGGTCCTGAGCCCTAAGGCTCAGAAGCGCACTGCCTTATGATGCTTAATAATATCTAAGAATTTTCATCATTTCAACTTCTGTACACTCTGCCACATTTATAGGTATGTTAGGAGTTCTGATAGTGTAGTGGTTATGAATCGGGCTGCTAACCTCATAGTCAGCAGTTCGAAACTACCAGCTGTTCTGCAGGAGAAAGATTAGGCTTTCTGCTCCCGTAAAGATTTACAGTCTTGGAAACCCTGTACAGGGTTGCTTTGAGTCGGAACCGACTCCACTGCACATAACAACATTTCAGCAAAGGTAAATATTCATGTACAAATAACCTCTTGCAAACCCTTTTCTATTTTTGGGTGTACTCCCACTCTCCTCATACCTATTCAGCCAATATATCTGACCTTGTATCTGCCCACAGAACACTGTTGTTCCAGGGTTTTGTCTATAATTCTGTTTGTCTCTGTCCCCTGTAGCCCTTGCAGGCCTCCCCGTGTCTTCACCTGTCTTTATGTACACTTTCCTTAGCCCCTTTCCCTTTTGCACTGACTTCAGAGAGGTGTTCCAGATTCTCTTAAACACAGTGAAGTAGGTCCTGCAGCACCCACTCTTGGTCAGAATTGACTATGAGGCAAGATAAGATGGAAATGTCTATAGGTTTTGCATTTGAACCTAAATGGTGAGAGTACAATTTGGTCTTTTCCTTCTTTCTTGTCTTCTTAATTAATTTTTGTTTTCTTCCTGTATGATGTTCTTGATGTCATCCTTCAGCCCTTCTGGTCTTCTGTCATTAGTGTCTACTGCATCAGAGCTGTTCTTGAGATGGTCTCTAAATTCAAGTGGGATATGTCCAAAGTCATATTTTGGCTCTTGTGGGCATGTTTTAATTTTCTTCGGCTTCAACCTGAACTTGCATATGAGCAGTTGGTGGTCTGTTTCACAGTCTGTCCCTGTGTATTCAATTTGATTTCTGTATATGCCATCTGATGAAGTCCATGTGTATAGTTGTCTTTTATGTTGTTTATAAAAGGTACCTGGAAGGAGTAAGTTATTGGTCTTGCAAAATTCTTTCATGTATTCTCCATCATTTTGTCACCAAGGCTATATTTGCCAACTATTTATCCTTCTCCTGCTTCCAACCTTTACATTCCAATCACCAGTAATTATCATTACATCTTGATTACATGTTTGATCAATTTTCTTCTGAATAATAGTTGTGTTTGTAGTCCCGGTGTGCAGCTGAGGGTTAATGCGCTGGACTGCAAAGTCAGGTTGAACTGCAAGAGTGGTGGTTCAAGTTGACCAGCTGTTCCTTGAAGCCCTGTGCAGGGTCACTATGAGTCAAACAGACTCAACGATACTTAACAACAACAGTGGTAGTGGTATTAACTGGTCTTCCTTGTAACCGTATGAATATTATCCTATCACAGACAACATTGTACTTCAAAACCATGAAATGTTCTTTTGGATGATCACTGTGATGCCATTCCTCTTGAATTTGTCATTCCTGGTGTAGTAAAACATAGGTTTGTCACATTCACAGTGGCCAATGCCTGCCCATTTCAGCTCATTAATGCCTAGGATATGGATCTTTATGTGTTCCATTTCATTTTTGACAACTTAACATTTTCCTGGGTTCATACTTTGTATATTACATGTTCTGATTATTGATGTATGTTTGCAGTTATTTCTTCTCATTTTGAGTTGTGTCCCATCAGCAAAAGAAGGTCTTGTAAGCTTTACTCCATTTCTATCATCACAGTCAACTCTACTTTGAGAAGTCATCTCTTGCCCGGTCATATTTTGAGTTTCTTCCAACCTCAGGTGCTGATTTTCTGGCACTATATCTGACAGTATTCTTTTGCTATTCATAATTTTTTTTCTTCAGGCACGATATCTGACAGTGTTCCTCTGTTATTCATAATAAGCTTTTCAATTGCTAAATAAACATTCAAAAGTAGACTGCTTCTCCTTCTTCCTAGTCTGTCTTAGTCTGGAAGCTCTGCTGAAACCTGTCTACCTTGGGTGACCCTGCTTTAAAATTTAAAATACTGGTAGCAGAGCTTTCAGAATCACAGCAACACATAGCCTCCACAGTATGACAACCTGCCAGACAAGTGGTGGGTTCTGAGTGTACAGGCACACAATAAACACTGACTGAGCCCATTTTCTCCCCTCTTCTACTCTCGTCCTTTGTTTATTCTGTGCATTTGTATCACTACTGATTGTAAGTTGGATTGTCTGCAGTTTTCCCTTGTCATGTTTCTATTATTAATTTTTGTATGTTGTTATGATGTGCCATCGAGTTGGTTCCAACTTCTAGCAACCCAGTGTAAGGTTTCCAAGAGCAACTGGTAGATTTGAACTGCTGACCTTGTGGTTACCAGTCTAGTGCTTATCTTACAGCGCCACTCCAGGTTTCAAATTGGTGTATAATATTTTAAAAACACCCAAGCAAATCTTGTCTTTTGCTATTGTCATCAGTGTTGTCAGACTTTTAAATGCTCTGTCAACTCTCAACTTCTGCCCAAGAAACTGCTTCCTATTCACTAAGGTCTAACTTTCTTAGCAGCTTTGATTTTCTTTCTTTTTAAAATTATTCTTAGAAGCTTCTGTATCTTATTGTAAAAGGTATCACTTAACCAGTTTAATTTAGTTTAGTGGCAGTATTGATTTTCATATAGTAATAACCATCACTTATAAAATGCTTCTGTTTTGATGGAAATTTCTAGATTTAAAAAAAAAATCTTTAGTTTTAATTAGGACTATTAAGTAGTTTGGCACATTTTCTTAATAGCTCAATCTCTGTGGTGCTGTAGGTTAAGCACCAGACTGCTATCTGAAAGGTTGGTAGTTGAAGCCCACCAGCCCCTCCTTGGAAACACTATACAGGATCGCTTTGAGTCAAAAATTACTCCATGGCACTAACAACAGTAGCTGTCAGGAAGCACTAAAGAACGTGTTTTTAAAAATACTAAAGCATGAGCAATTTTCCAGGTATCCTAAATCTCCAACAGTTTAAGGACTTTCTAGGAGAGACTTTTTTTCCCCTTTCAAATATAGTTATAAATACTTAATGTTTATTAAGCTCCAGCAATAGTTTGCAGCACTCAAGCTTTCCTGCTTCTTGTTGACCATAGCATCTATATATGCTTTCACATATTTTCCCACAAGGAACAAGCCTCTCCCTTCTTTGGATTTTCAGTGTTTATTTTGGTTCACTGTTATATTGGTCTGATTTTTTTTTCTTCTATATTTGTCTGCTTTCTTTTCTTTTCAGTGACTATAAATCTGTGGTGATTTAAGAATTGCTTGAGTGTTGAGACTTGTTTTAACGTGTGTGTCTTAGAGACAGAAAGCTTGGGTATCTGTATGTGTGGACATCAGATAGTAGATGAAAGTGCTACAGCCAGCCAGCCCAGTGCCCTGTGTAGTGCTTGTTGTAGTTGGATAACCAACTTGCCCCTGCTTTTCCTGATGTGGTCTTGAGCCTTGCTTGGTGATCATGCAGGAAATCTCAGTGTACACTGTCTCCAAATGGACCCCTTTTTCTTCTCAAAAGAGAATATTTTAGTAAAAAGACTTTGAGCTTCTCAGTTAGCGTTTGGTTTTCTGTTAGGTAAGAAATTACAGGCACTTGAAACTTGAGGACCCAGATCTCCTCAGTCTGACAGAAAAGTTGGCTTTGCTTCCAGTGCTTTAAACATCTACATTATACCGTTAACTAAAAAGACCTTTTACCCTTAATCTTTGACTAAAGTAGATAACTAGTCTCCTCTACCAAATCTGTCGTTCAGTTTTAATATTGATGATAGATTTCAATGATGAATACTTAGAACCACTCCGTAAATATCCTCATTTTCCAGATGAAGAAATAAAGTCTGTCTGTCTGGTAGGTGCTAGAGCGAGAGTTCAAACTCCAGACTAGTGACTGTAGAGTCCCTGCTCTATCCCTCTGCTTCCCAGAAGTATATGTAGCTGCCCTGAGAGTCTCTCAAAACTTAGACCAGGTGAAAACTGGAAGAAAAGAATTGTGCTGGCTTGATCAGCCACTTCTTTCAGGCAGAAATATTGTAGAATTGACAGTGACTCCTAGGAGTATAAGAAAGGGAATAATACAGCAGGGAAAGTAAGTAAAATAGTTAATAGTTAGGGATAGAGAAGAGGAGGCATGTTCTGATTACAATATGAGGGTATGTGAAAAAGTACTGCCATAGTATCATAAAAACCTTTTATTAAAATATCAAAATATGAAGCTATCGTTTCTCAATATATCCTCCATCCCATCTAGGTCTATACACTTCTGAAGACAGTGTTTATATATCTCCAACCCATCCCCGAAGAACTCTTTGATTTATACCATGCCAAAATGGCAGGTATAGCATACTTGAGGGACTCCTTTTAAATGTTTCTTGATTTTGTAGAACAAAAAGAAGTCTGAAGGGACAAGAGCAGGTCTAAAGGGTGGATGGAATAAGGTTTCCAAACAAATTTCTCCTAGGACAGCCCTTGCTACCCTCCAGGAATGAACAGGTACATTGTCATGATGGAAAAAAATTCTTCAGTGCAACTTCCCTGGACTTTTTCTTACCAATGCAGTTCTCCACTTTTCTTAAAACTTCTTCCTTCTAGGTCCCTGTGATCATCCTGTGTCCTTTGAGAAAGTCTATTAATTACCCCTTTGGAATAACATTATTGCCATAACAAGGATATTGTTATGGAATAATAAAAATTGCCATAACCTTCTGAGCTAATCTCTTTGCCTTGAATTGAGCTGGCCCAGCAGATACCCTTGGAAGCCACTGTTTTGATTGGGCCTCTGTTTTGAAGGCACCGTATTGAGACTAAGACAAGTATATTGCTGTGAGAACTTGTCTGCAGCCATCCACTGATCACAGAGACTTGTTTAAACATGTTTTGTTTGGAATAAACCCATGCATATATGAATGGGAGCTGTAGTAGAATACTTTTTGACTTACCCTCATCTATTCAACTGTAACAAAAGTAAACTAGTTGGAAAAAATAACATGCTTGTCTGGTGTAATAGAAGCCCTGCATGGATAGCTTCAGGTCAGTAGTTGCTTATCTTTAGGAAGTTATTTGGACACTAGGTTTTCATCATATTGCATTATTTCCTCGCTGGTTTGCTAAATGCTACTCTCTGCTATTTGTTAAACATGCCTGAATCCCCCTACCTCCTCCCTAATATTGACACCAGGACATCATACCTACCTTTAATGCCAGGAATGGGTACTAAAGACAGCACCTGTCTCACTCATTCTTTACTGTCTGCTTCTTATAGTCAGAGCTCTCAAGGACATGTGTGCTTTTTAATATGAGAGAAAAGCCAAGCAAGAGGAGCTGGTCCTGATATTTCTATTACAGGTTCTCATACCCATTTTTTTCTTTCTTTCTTTCTTTCTTAAGAATTTGCCTCTTCTTTCTGAAGTCTTGCTTCCTATACATCAGCAATTTATTTAGTTCATTTGTTCTCTCCTAGGGAATCTTTTGAATTCAGATTTGATAGGCAGTATCATCCAACTTTTAATCTTCCCAGCACCACCACTCCCCATTTCCCACTTGGCATTACAGCGATCAGCAAGGAGTTTCATTGTGGACTCTGTTCATTTCTTTCTTTGTTTTAATCTTTTTTTAGTGAGCATTTTGATCACTGTGGTTGCTTTGGACCTTATTTTTATGTACAATGTAACTAATTTTTCATTCTGCTTTCCATCTTAGTCTCTTGTTTTGATGAGTTAGTCCCATTCAAAATATAACCTTTTGTAACATAGTATGGTGAGTAATAACTGGATGTTCTAAGTACAATGTCTTTCTTTTTAGATGGTTTCTCTGTTCCAGAAACCTTTAACTCATCATATACAAAAGCTTAGCATCCTTAGTAGGTGTGCAGTGGCAATGCAAATCATTTAAAGTAAAATATGATGAAGTATGAAGTATATAATGGGAACTCTGAGTCTCAGAACAGTGCTATAAATGGTTGATGAAGGAATTTAGAAAGAATTAAGGTCTTGACCAGGACCTGAGAATTTTATTTAATAAGACTAGTATTTTAATTAGGATTTGACTGTGTGGGTCCAGGTTCCAAGGCGCAGGCATGTCTCAGAAGTGAGAACTGTTGGCAACAATGGGTAACTTTGCCTGTCTTCAGGTCCCCTGGCAACTGGTTTCTTTTTAATGGGCCTTGAGGTAGAAAGGGTAGATGTTCTCTTTGTTTTTCATTGCCATTATGAGATCATTCTATCTTCCTCTTTCCTAAAAACCTGAAAATGTCAATCATTATATTAGATTGTATCCCCCCGACCACCCATACCTCACTTTTGTATATCTACTAATGTTGTTGTTAGGTGCCGTTGTGACTCAAAGTGACTTTGTGTACAACAGAATGAAACACTGCCCGGTCCTGTGCCAACCTCATAATTTTTGCTACACTTGAGCCCATTGCTGTTGCCAATGTGCCCATCCATCTAGTTGGGGGTCTTCTTCTCTTTCTCTGACCCTCTACTTTACCAAGCATATCTATTAATACCCCAACCAAAAAAGCAAAAGCCACTGCCATCAAGTCAATTCAGACTCATAGTGACCCTGTAGAATAGAGTAGAGCTGTAAATCTTTATGGAAGCAGACTGCCTCGCCTTTGTTCTGCAGAGTGGCTGGTAGGTTCAAACTGCTGACCTTTCATGTAGCAGCCCAGTGCTTAGAACTCCGGGTTACTTTTTATTTCTTGACCATTTTAGGCCCTGGCCACTCTATCCTATACTACTGTCTTCTTTCTTAGCAATTTCTATGCATACAGAGATGATTCTATCAAATTCTAGCCACAGTTCCTTTGATTCTTGTTTTCCAGTGATCTTGTCCTTTACCTCACTCATTTGCTCCTATGATGATTGCCAACAACTGCAACTCTTCCACGATCTCAATTTCATGCTGTTCATTTCCTATCTTTTTAGCTCGCTCTCCTTAGAATCTTGATCCCAACAACTCTCCAGTTCACTGGGATCTCTAATCTGTTTATCCTGCCTCCTTTTCACTGTCCTTCACTGCCTTCACTCTCCTTCTTAAGCTAAAATTCCATGGTCAGAAATTATGATTGTTCTTTCCTCTTTTCTTCATACTTGATTGGCAGACCACAATCTTGGCTAATCGCAGCTCTATTCACTCTGTACCTGTAACTTTGCAGCTGAGCATGGTTAGAGAAAAGCACGCAGTACCCTCTGTCATACGCTTTCTTCACTTAGTTTATAAGACTACAAGCTCTTATTTTTCCTTCCACTTCACTAGCTCTCATCTGTTCAATTTTGTGATGATGTCTGGAAAAACCATATGGGGATCATGTCTGACTTCCCTTGGCTTCACAAGGGAGAAAGAGAATCAAACTCAAAATCAGCCCACAGCCAATTTCCTGTGAAGCAGAAGTCAGGCATACTTCCACCCCACAACCTTCCTCACCCCCTTCTGACATCGACCATTCCTCCCATAGCACTCTCTGCTTCACATCTGGGTTTGATAATCCACTGCAGTGGCCACACAGATCTCATAATAGTATTCGAGATGATGGGATTTATTAGGGAAGGGAACAGGGTACAATTCAGGATCAAAAAACAACTCAGAATACAGCAGTTCTCCAATTAGGAACACCATTTTTTCTGCCTTACTGCAGACATTCCTTGCTCTTGTCTTTGACCTCTCAGTCATTTTGCCCCTTGGCCTTTGCCTCAGTCCAAGGACCTAGAGCTCATAGCTCATAGCGCACTCTCTATGTCTTTTTTCTAAGTAGGGATCACATACTCCACTCATGCTCTTCATTCTTCGTGGCCCTGGGATCTTCCCTTCCTGCTTCTGAGATGGCTCTTTTTAAAACTAGCTGGATGGAAAAACTAACCAACCCTAGCCTTAGAGTCCTGTATACCTTATTTGCGTGGTCCCACCCATTCACTGGCTGGGAATTAAGACTTTGGATAGAGAAGCCACATCAAGTAAAGTCAAGGAACTGTATGTCGTATCCTTGATGCTGTCAGGCTGTCATATTTTAAACATCTCTAGACCTTTTTTCCCCTAAACTCCTAGATGATTATTTGCATCTTTTCTCTCTTCTCTTTCAACATTGCTTTCCCCATCCTCATTGGTTGTTTTATTCATTGAGAAAATTGAAGCAACCAGAAGAGAACTTCTGTAGACTGCCACCATCACATTTACCTACTTTCTGTCTTCCTCCCTGTTACTAAGACCCTCCTAAAACCTGTCTTTAGACTACAATGAGTGATATGCCCATTTCATCAAATTTACAGAATACACTGAAAATATAAAGTAACATACATTTTGCTTTACTGGAAAATTAAGGAACAGGAGAGTTAAAAGATAAAATCATACAAACACGAAGGTGCTATTGTGTGCTATTGAGTTGGTATAGGGTTTCCAAAAGTAGCTGGTGGGTTTGAACTGCTGACCTTGAAGTTAGTGGTCCAGTGCTTATCCTACGATGCCTCACTAGGGCTCAGCCACTGGAGAGTATTCACACATTTTTGGATGCAGTCCTGTTTGATCCCATGTGGTACATACTGTTCTGCTTCTTTGTTCTTCATGTTTCAGTAATTTCAGTGTGTATAGATCTATTTCATTACATAGGGTAGTGGTAGGGTGCTGTGGAGTCAGTTCTGACTCATAGTGACACTGTATAGGGTTTCTGAGGCTGTGAATATTTACAGGAGCAGAAATTCTCTTCTCCCGTAGAATAGCTGGTAGTTTCAAACTGCTGACCTTGAGGTTATTAACCCGACTTGTAACCACTACGCTACCAGAGCACCTTTCATGATATATAGAAGTTACTATATAGAAATAGAAGTCATTATGTACTGACCCCTCATTCTTTATAATGAATTGGCTTCTGTTATATGAAATAATACAGATTGATACAACTAATCCCTCATTGAGAATTTAAGTTTTCAATTTTTTATATTACTGCTGCAGAAAACATCTTTGTATATTTGTCTCTGCATGTTTCTATTTCTGTATAATAAATTCTTAAAAATAAAAGTTCTGGTTAAAGCTACTGTGTATAGGATTATACTGATTTATACTTCCCCAGTAATAAGGCATTTTTGTTAGGGGAAAGGTAGTATCTTGTTTTGATTTGAAAAAAATGTCTTCAGTTTTATCAGTCATAATCTCAACTCTTCTAAGTTCTTATGCTATTTTACTTTGTTGGGATCTAAATCTCAATCTCTTATTGCATGCACCAGGGGTCAGGTAATAGGAGTTGCTGCTTGCTTACAACCAATGTTTGGGAGGTGTAGAATAAACTAGAAAAGAACATTATTTATTTGCATGAAAGCTGCTGGTGTAGTTTCTACAAAAGACTTATTGGTGGGGATTTAAAGGAGCATGTCATCAGATAAAAAAGATAATTAAACTTTAATTTCTTCTTAAACTGGAGAAATTTGATAGTGTTGTCTGCAGCAGCATGCTCTTCTCCTTTTCACCACCAGATGGCACATGGATCCTCTTCTATTTCGATGTGTCATTGTTACGCCAGGTGGTGATGTAGGCAGTGACGCACTCACGTTAAAGAGAGGTACCCTTTGTTGTTGTTTTCGCAAACTGCTTGATATGCTGCCCTCTACTGGTAAGGAAATATATTTGGAGGACTGAACAGCAGTAATATTAAAAGGGCAAGAAGTTACAATCAACTCTCTTGCAAATGGATCTTGTTCTCCTGAAGCTAGTTATTTATAGAAGCACATTCTTTTGGGGCTCCAGGCTCTGAAGAACATGGGGTTTTGCAATCTTAAGTTTTCTGTCAGAGGGCTAAAGAGAGTGTTCTGTTTTAGTATGGCTGTCTTGCAGTTCTCTCTCTCTGTTTATATCCATAACCTCATTATTTACATATTTTTTATTCCATCTCTCTCTCAATTTTAACTGAAAAGCTGCTTATAGAACATGATAGAATGTACCAATTGATTATATACTGGTATCTAGCCAGATTATATACTGAGTCCATGTCCTTCAGGGAATTCTGCTGGCCAACTTTGAATAACATATGGTGTTACAGTAAGAATTTTGCAGCCACTAATACTTGGTAACTCCTAATTATTCCAAAGTAATCCCTATTTTAGCCTTTCCAGATTTTAATTTGCCTGCATTATTATTCTAGACATACATGGTCTGAAACTGAAACTGTCTTTTAAGTCCAAGATGCCATCCACAATTATCTGCAGATTCCAGATTTGATTGCTAACAAAATGCCCTTCTAAATGTCACTGCCTGAGCCTCAGACTATGAACTAGGAGGATCAGTGCTGCCTAACCTTCTGTCACCTCGATGCAGTCAGTAGTCTGTCTATTACATGGCTGTTTATACCAGCAGTTCTCAGCCTTTAGTGTGGCTGTAAGAATTACATGAGGAGCTTGTTAAAGGTGTAAATTCCTCTGGACTCCACCTCCAGATAGTCCAAGTTGCAAGCATTGTAAAATGGTACACTTTTAACAATACCCCATGTGATTTTGTTACCGAGCTACTAATCTAATTTGATCCTTTGTTTCAGTTTTTCTTTCTTCACTTTCTGCTACAGTCTAGCAGCTGTTTTTTCTCAATAACATTTCGATATCTCTATCAGACTACATATTGTACTAGTATTATCCTTGTTTTTGTAGAGGTCTTTTGAATCAATTAGTCAATCTCTAAATGGTGCTCAGCTACTTCAACCTCTATTCTCCAAAATGTCAAAAGTCAATAGAGAATAGAGGTTGTAGCTACTTAATTTTAAGAATTTTTTTTCTCTACTTGGTCTCTTCCCAGCTGAGTCTTGATACAGCCATTTGAGAAAACAACAACAAAACAAAACCTTTTGAAAGAGGGTTAAAAGAAGTTCTTTGGATTCAGTGAAGTAGCTGAGAACCATTTAGAGACTGACTGGACAGGGGAAGGGAGGAGGCAGGAGGGCAGAGTGATTAGAGGTGGTCCCTCAAGCTGTATAAAAAGATGAAATTGTCAGGTACTGGGGAAGGGATGTGGGTGAGAGGGTTGCAGCTATGCTGCCATCACTCTGCACACGTTTGGCTATCTCTTGCCTTGGAGACCTGGAGTTGGCAGGGATCCGAGCTGTGTTTAGGAGGAGGGACGGGATCTCCAGAAAAGGTGGGAGCAGAACTCGTTTTTTGAAGGTTTTATTGTGAATTGAGTGATAATTTACATGCGAGAACATCGGTTTTGCACTCATCGCATTTCGTTTCATTGCAATGATTACAATCCCCTCCATGCATCATCATTCAACAATATTTGCTTCTATTCTCTCTCTTTTTTTTGATGTACAACAAAACACTTAGTAATATATCATCATTTAAACAACCCAAGAGTATATCCTGCAAGCCTGCCTCCTGGCCGCCAGCAGAATTGGTCTTTAGGGTGAGCAGGAGAGGGATCCAGTGCTCTTTGGCTACAAACTCGAGTCCAGAACTGTTGCTTCATACTTCAAGGACAAGGCACTGGTCAAAGACTCCCATGACCTTCTACTCTTTGGGAATTATTGGATTGCAATGACTCTGTTGATGCTATACAGTCTCCCTCCAAACGTAAGGCTATAAGCAAGTTAGGAAGGACTGAGTACATCTCTCCACCCAATACAGGGTTGCTATGGGTCAGAACCGACTCGACGGCACTTCACAACAGCAACAGTGTTTCTCTGGGGCTTTTCTTTCCATTTTTTTATTATGTGTTTTTTCTGTATAAGTGATACAGGCAGTTCAAAAGTCAAGATGATATAAGATCTTATTCCCAACCTAGTATTCATCCATTTTATCTATGCCTTTCTTCTCATTCTAGAGCATGCACTCCTGTTCTTTCTGCTAATGCTCATATGTAATGATGGACTAAAAAGATAGGTACCCACACCAACTCTATAAATGACGTACAGCCACTATGATTTGAGGAAGAGAGATTTGAAAAGTTCTACTAAGGACCTTCAGACCACTGTTTACTTCACTGGAGCATTGTACTTCTGGGCAGGCGCAGAGCTTTGTATCCCTAGCACACGGGCATTACCCCATAGAGGGGTATGGCCTGTAAAGGAACGAGGTGGCTTCTTGCTTGCATCTCAGTTCTTGTTGTGGAGATGAACATGGTGCCCTATAGCTATCCCACTTTAGAACTTTGGCTCATCACCTTTGGAGCAACATATACCTTTGGAGCTCACAATACAAGGCTAGATAGAAAAAGCAGGAGACAAATTACTTACATCCTTATTATCATTGTTTTTTATAGAAAAAATGCAAAAGAAAAAGATTTGAAGAAAATATACTGGAATACTATGAGAAATCTTGTTAGGATGCAATGTTTGTTTTTCCACCAAGTCTTCTATAATGTGGTTATATTCTTTTTATAATAGGAAGGACAGAAGGGTTAAAATGGAAATTTACCAGGGTCCAGGGTGCTTGGAAAAGGAATTTCTAGAAGCACCAACACCTAATGTACTAATTTCTACAAAGCAAAGTCCTAGTATCCATTTTTAAGAGCAAGTAACATCACCCTTTTTTCCATTCTTTATACTGGACTGCTTCAGTCCTGGAGTGGTGCTGTGGGGTAATGCTCTGGACTACAAGGTCAGTTTGAACCACAAGGTTGGCAGTTCAAATTCACCAGCCACTCCTTGGCAGCCCTATACAGGGTCACTATGAGTCCTGGCCGACTTGACAGCAGTTAACAACAACAACATACAGTTCTGCTAACCACAAGATCAATGGTTCAAACCCACAAGTTGCTCTTTGGAAACCCACCCTATACAGGGTTGCTAGGAGTCAGAGCCAACTCAGCATCACTTACCAACAACATGCTGATCCTAGCCTGCTTTAAGAGTTAATTTCTCACTTTGGAAAAATCAGATTCAAATA
This sequence comes from Chrysochloris asiatica, assembly GCF_000296735.1. NCBI lineage: Eukaryota > Metazoa > Chordata > Mammalia > Afrosoricida > Chrysochloridae > Chrysochloris > Chrysochloris asiatica. The sequence continues at coordinate 12,047,897 of NW_006408605.1, read as the reverse complement.
TAAAAATCTCTGTGTTCTTTTCTAAACCCCCTTGGGCAAAGAACCCCCATCATACAACAGAACAGAAGGTAACCCCATTTCTGAAAGATGAGGAGCCATTCTTCTGCCCTGATCCTGTAGCAGTCACAGCTATGTTGTAAAAGCCAGTGATGCCTTCTTTGGGATCTGTTAGAAGATATAAGACCTCTCCTCTGTGTTGTATATATGTGATTGCTTTTAAATCCCTCTTGCTCAGAGAAACTGTTAAAAATCCTCTGAAGAATGTTTACCTATTTGCCCATTCTGCTTGCATTTTTCTTTTCATCCACGGAGTGAGCGCAGTTGAGCTATTTTGGCTCAGGTTTCAGACTGTGAGGTCAGAGACCAGGGATTGGAGGAGAATATCAGGTGACTTTCTGTAATAGTGACGAAGGTTCTGCCTTCATCCCCCACCCCTTCTCCCCCCTCTCTCTCCACCCTTTCCTGACATCCACCTCAGGAACAAAGAAGGGGAAAAAACCAGCAGCTGCTTCTGCAGAATCAGGCTGGGGGTGGGGTGTTTACCCCATCTGTTCTTTCTGATGTGTTTTTACCCTGTTACTTCCCCTCCTAGACCCCAAATAAAAACGAAGGTATTTCTAAGATCATTTGTTACCAAGAATGGCTTAGAAATCTGCAATTTACTCAGTATTTAGGTGGCGTAGATGAGACAGCAGAAATTAAAGCTGCACCAAGCATCTAGAAAAAGATGAAGGTATTTTGCCTTCTCATTCCTTCTTGTTTATGAATACCTATTTAATGTGAGATCTGCTAAGGGCTTATCATTTATTGTTTCTAATTATTGAAACAGTACTGCCTAGTAGAACTGATCGTCATGTTATAACCAAGAAATCTGAAGTACAGAATTAACCTGACCTTTTGTTACTAAGATTTCATAGCCAGTAAAATAACAGAGCCGGAATTTGAGTTCAGATCTGTTTGGTTTAAAATCCAGCACTTGGTGAAAGGCAGTGGCCAGAAGGTAGGTATGTTCAAAGAGACCTAAGATACCTGTGTCATGGCATTGTACCAGTGCCTTTTATTTTTCACTGTGACCGGTGTCTTGATTTCTTCAACAAGTATATTTTCAACAGAATAAGTGAGATGAGAATTTATGGCTTAAGAGAGAATTGAATACATATCATCCCTCAACAACAGCAAGATAAAATTATGTCAACCAACCATAATGGGCAGACCTTACTTAGATTCAAAATAAATTTTATGAAACAGATTTTGAGACAACTGGAAGTTGGTGTGGTAGTGAATGACATGGTGGCTTTATTTTTCTTAAATCATTATCTTTTAGCAATCTATGTGGTGATGTAGGATAATGCACTGGACTTGCTAGATTGGTTTGAACTGCAAAGGTGGCAGTTCAAACCCACCAGGTGCTCCTTGGAAACTCTATACAGGGTTGTTAATGAGTCAGAACTGACTCAAAGGCACTTAACGACAACATGACTGAAATCATATTGTATGGTATTTTGTATGATATATTATTATATGATGTTATTAAGTACCATCTAGTTAGTTCTGACTCATAGTGACCCTGCATACAGTTTGTGAGGAGTGGCTGGTGAGTTTGAACCGCTGACCTTGTGGTTCAAGCAGACCTTGCGGTCCAGTATTTATCCTACAGTGCCACACCTGGAATTTGGCAGTAGGTAGGGCAGAAGTGAAACAACTTCATTGTTAAACTTGGGTAACGGATACATGGACATTTATTATTTTTGTGTATATCTTACACAGTTTTTTTTAGAACTAGGAAAGCTTTATTTCTAGTATCTATATTGGTGCCTTTTTTCCTGCCTTTGAGATTCACTGTTCCCTTGCATAATTCTGCCTGGCCCCTTTGCTGACACCTCCTTGCTTGAGGCAGTGCCTGTCCTTCCAGTCCCTACCTAGCCACATCTCTGAAGCAGATCTTTTCTTTGCACTCCCATACTGAGTCACCATACTGGGTGTGCTGGGAAAGGATCTGTGAGAAACCCAAGGGATGGTATTGTGAAGATCAAACACATTGTGACGTGCCCAGATTTCTAATGCTGCTTTTCTGCCACCCTTCCAGGACTTCCATCTGCCACCTTCTTAGCTCTCAGCACTAGGTTCTTAACTTTGGGATTCTATCTGACTTTCCTTCAGATGTATCCATTTCTGCCAATTTGTCTCTATCCTTCCTTATAGCTTTACACATCCCATCCATGACATTACAATTCTTTGGTATTTAGCAAATGGGCATTCAATTTAGCCAAAAGGTCAGTGATGGGAATTTAGTTACCTTTGGACAAGAATAACTGTTCATTTAGCATGATATCTGTTTTTCCTTCATCGGGTGTATATCTATGGATGGCTGTGAGATGCCGAATCCTTCCCTCCTGTATATTACAGCTTTGAGAGATGAAGACTGTAAGCCTGGACATCTTCACTTGAGCAGCATGTGACAGGGCCCCCTTACTCTCCTTTTCCCAGAATCAGAGTTCATGGAGAGTCTGATTAACAGTATCCACAGAATATAGAGCCAGTGGCAAGTACTGATATTCCTCCAGTGCTCAAACATCTGAATCCATTTGTTAGATAACTACTCCTGCTGTGGCACTGTAGGGTCAGCACTGGACTGCAAACCACAAGGTGGGCAGATCAAATCCACCAGCTGCTCCTCAGAAACCCTGTACAGGGTCGTTATGAGTCAGAACCAACTCAACGGCACTTAACAGCACCACCATAATGTCAGCTCAGAGATCCAAGTTGAGCACATTAATCTTTTCTTTTAACACATTATGGCACTATGTGAAAATCATAACTGTGCCTTCCTTATTTCACTGATGAAAATCGGTGTTTGATATACTCAAAGTTATTCTTTCAAGTTTCTTCTTTGTCTACACTCAGCAAAACAAAATCACACAGTCTTCCTTGACTCATGCTTCCTAACTTGCTGAGTGATCTCTCGCAGCTGACGGTGAAAACTAAATGATTGTTAATAGAAACTGCTCAGGGGCACAGAGGGCATGGGCCATACCTACCAGGCCTTAGATACGCCTCTGCTGACACACACTTACTGTTTCCTGGGTGGACTTACTGATGTTACCCTCGCAGGAAGTTTGTTGTTATTTCCTGGGAACTTTACTAAATGTTCTAATCTTTCACATATACTTCAAAGATCAAGGACTGTTCCACAAAAACCTTATTTCTTCAGTGAGGACTGTAGTGGTACTAGAGGCCACATTTGTTTTTTTTTGTTTTTTTAACTTCCTGTTATGATTCTGTGCTCATGGCTACCACCATTATCTCATTTTAGGGGCATTGCATAAAATTCCTTGGTTGTGCTGCCTCATGGTAGTCATGGAAACTATAACATATGTTTTCATTTTACTTTGGACCTGTGGATATTTCAAGATGCTTCTGCTTTTTCCACGTTTCCTGTCACTTTTTAGTCATAAGGTACTTGGCTTACTTGAGGTATACACAGGATTATAGAGGGTGTTCCCTGTATAATGGGCATAAATGCCCCAGGCTCCACCTTGCTAAGTCTGGTGTGGCCCTGAGTAAGAGTGAAGGTTAGGTGGAGTTGCTTTATGGCTCATCCTGAGTCTTTTCAGCCTGAGGATGTAACTGGCTTTAGAGGCAGTTTGTGTTCTCAACAGTATTTGCCCAAAGTCCTTTTTCCCACCTCACTTACTCCCCCCTGCAGTTCTTAAGAATTTAGTTTCCAGGATGTTAGACAACTCCCCCACTCCTCCATTTCCTGTTTGTGGACTTCATTGAAGAGAAGCTTGCAACAGGAATTCCTGGGGAAGTGATGGCCATAGCATTTGGACTCCTGAGACCATTAGCTCATTAGCTAAAGTTGGGGAATACTGTGTGTTCCCTTCCATTCTGTGGGTTCTTAGACGCTTCATTACTCCTAACTAGGACTGAGGGCTGCTGACTTGTGTCATCATGTTGATTCCAATTCATAGTGACCCTGCATAGGGTTTCTAAGACTATAAATCTTCACAAGAGCAGAGAGCTTCATCTTTCTCACATGGGAATTGGAACCACCAACCTTATGGTTAGCAGTCTAGTACTTACCCACAGAACCATGGTGCACTGCCGGTATCTTTAGAGACAGGAAATTATTTCCCTTCCTTGTGTCTCAGTTTCTACTCCGAATTTTTTAGTTCAACATAGGTATCAGGTATTGTGACAACATTAATCTGAACTCTGTAGGACTGGTTCTTTTTATGCAAAAATAGTGAAGAAAGAAGAATAAAGTCTCGGTGTTGGGCAGCAGGGGGTGCCCTTTCCCTTCGCTTTACTGGTTGGCACTCCCTACTGCATTCAGCCATTTTAGACGGATTGTTTTTGCTCCCTAGCTAACTCCATTTTGTGTTTGTGACGCAGGAAGAAAAGAGTTTGGCAAGGGAGGAGTCTGGTTAGAGGGAGAGAGGGAGGGCGACAGGCCAAGGCGGGGCTGCAGACGCCTCTACTCAGCAGTTGCTCATCAGGGACATACCTTGCTGCAGGCTGCCTGCATCCTGAACAATAAATGCAGCAAGTCCTTGACAGCTCAGCAAAGAAAGAGGTGTTTGACTGCTGGACACTGACTAATATTAAGAGAATACTGGCTTTTGAAAGAACAGACAGAGTACCACCTCTGCTTGACCTGGATGCTTAGCCTGGATTTGGATCCGCTTTGCTCCAGGAATGTTTAGGGTAGCATTCCAAATGATAGGGTCAGCTAAGGAAAAGTACGCTTTACAGTCAGTTGTCTGGAAAGAATCAGATACCATAATGACTTACTCTGAGGCAGGGAGTCTGACTTTCTTAAAAACCACACACACATGTACTATACACACACATCTATTACATGTAAAGAGAATAACCCCAGGAGCGTCCATGTGCCCATCACCTCGTGGTCACCATCAGCTCACAGCAGTCTTGTTGTATGTACCCTCATCATCTTCCTTCCTGCCACCCCACTTATTTGTGAGTACAGTCTAGTTGGTTGGTTATATCATCTAATCCTTAAGTAGTTCAGCATGTGTCAAATAATAAAGGCTTTTAAAAAAATAATATAATACCATCATCACATCTGAAAAACCCTTCAGCATCATCAGATATCTGGTCAGTGTTTAAATTTCCTAAATTATCTTACAATAGATTTTCTTACTGTTTTTGCAGTCTGTTTGAATTCAATATAAATAAAGTCCATTATAATTGGTTAATGGCTCTTACATATATGTTTTTTTTTAATCTGTAGATTTCTGCTTCCGTGTGTGCTGCCTCATTTATTTTATCTTGCAGCTTGATTGGTCTTAGAGAAAGAGGGAGGATCTCTTAGGCTATTGAGCCATACTTCCCCCTCCCCTTAGAATAGAGCTGCTCCTCTGCAGGATTTCCCCCAGAGGTGAATGGAGAAGAAGGGAAGGAGCAGTTCTCTAGAACCTTCCAAGGGAGCAAGATCTGGAACCTTACTAGAAGAGTGGTTTGTTTTACCTGACACAATAGCCTATTATTCAAAGTCTGAGAAAACCTTGTAGACTGTTCTCAATAGAGAACATGAATATGCAAAGGGACCTCACAATTTGTGTGGAAAATGGGATGAAATGATAATGAAAGTTTTCCACAAACTTTTTAAAGTTCCCTCGGAGCAGTCGACCATACCTTTCCCTAAGCGTTAAAGAAGAACTTTTAAGTTTTGGGACAATATCTTTGCTAGCTTTGTAATTGCTGCATCCATATGTTGAGTCTTGATTCTCAGGAAAAAATAATACTTTTTATTTCAGTGGTAGCCTTGATCAAACTTAGCAGTGTGTCATGGGACTGTTTTTCAGAAAGGAAAAACTATAATCTTGGTTTTTAGAGGTGGGGGCATAATGAAAATATTTTCCTGTCTTTAGGATTATGAAATCCTTGTTCTCCATGACCTTCTGGGAATGATCCCTAAGATGGAGTTAGCTGTAGTTGATGAGATGAAAGCACTTGCTTGATGTTCCCTCTCTCTCTTTCCTTTATGAAATGGGTCAGCAACTGACTTTCAGCAACCACAGCAGGCAGTCTGTTCCCTTGCTATAGTGGAGAGCACAGGTTCTAGAAAGGAAGTTGCAGGGTCTGATGTCTTAGCAAGGCTGACAGGGCACTTATAAAGTCTGGTCCTTGGAGACCCAGCTGGCCACATGCCTAGTCTGAAAGCTGTAGTTCCCATTAGCAGAGGGCTTAGAATCTGCTAAAGAGGTCAGGGGAGCAGCAGCTGGAAACATGGACCCTGGTACTGTTGCACTTGTTACCACAGAGTCAGCCAAGTGCTGAGGGTCTCTCTTTTCTGCCAGTGACTATCGAGAGTCACAGTTATTTTCAAATGAGATTCTTCTCTCTGCTAAGAAGAGATGTGTACCCACTTCTGTTTTTTTCCTTATAAATTTTACTTAATTCTATAAACTGGAATTTGTGGTCTAAGGTTCACCTTCCCAGGTAATGAATGGGTCATACATATGCAAATGAATACTAGATAATTAATAAGAAAGAATGAAGAGTATTGAATATACCATGGACCACCAGAAGAGCAGACAGATCTGTCCTAGAAGAAGTGTAACCAGAATACTCCTTAGAAGTGAGGATGGCAAACTTTCGTTTCATGTACTTTGGACAAGTTATCAGGAGGGACTAGTCTCTGGAGAAGGACATTGCAAAAGTAATGTAGAGACCATGTCTGACCTTCCCCCGGCTTCACAAGTGGGGGAAAGACAGTCAAACTCCACATCAGCCCAAGACTGATTGCTATGAGGCAGAGGTCAGATAATACCGCCACCCTCCAACTTTCTTTACCCTATCCTGACACCAACCGTTCCTCCCACACCTCGCTACTTCTCTGCTGGATTCAATAATCCATTACAGTAGCCGCACAGAACTCACGTACAATACTCAACCATTAGGAAAGTTGACAGGGTACAAATTCAGGATCAGAAACAACTCAGGATTCTGTAGTTCTCTGGTCACCAGTTCCCGTAAAGTCATTCCACAGGCATGTCTCTGCTCCTCAGCCTCTCGGCCATGTGGCCTCTTGCCTTCTGTCCTGTTTCAGCAAGTGTTAGGTGCTCCTTTATCTCTGCTGATGAATATTCAAAGGGCACCTAATTCTGCAAGCTAGTCTTCCACCCAAAGCTACCCGGCTGCTCTGTCCCTCCATGCCACTGCCTCTGCTGCTACCATTTCTACCTTGCTGCTTCACTGTCCAGGTATCTTGAGGTTCAAAGGACGTTTTCCGCTTGTCCTCCTGGAATCATCTATTTCTGCTTCTGAGATAATGTTGTTGTTAGGTGCCTTCTAGTTGGTCCTGACTCGTAATGATCTTATGCGTAACAGAAGGAAACACTGTCCAGTTCTTTTCCAATCTCACAATCATTGCTACACTTGAGCCCATTGCTGCTGCCACTGTGCCAGTCCATCTCATTGAAGTTGGTGGGGGGTGGGTCTTCCTCTTACTCACTAACCCTCTGCTTTACCAAGTATGATGTCCTTCAAGGACTGGTCCCTCCTGATAATATGTCTGAAGTAAGAGAGACGAAGTCTGGCCATCCTAGCTTCTAAAGAGCATTCTGGTTGTAATTCTTCCAACACAGATTTGTTTATTTGTCTGGTAGTCTATGATACTTTTAATATTCTCCTCCAGCACCAAAACTCAAATGCATCAATTCTTCTGTGGTCTTCCTTTTTCATTGTTCAAGTTTCACATGCATATGAAGCCATTGAAAATACCATGGTTTGGATTGGCGCACCTTAGTCCTCAAACTTATGTTTAAAGTGTCTTGAACGCTTTAAATAAAGAGGTCTTGTGCACCAGATTTGCCTAATGCAATACATCACTTTATTTCTTAACTACTGTTTCCCTGAGTGTTGATGGTTGATCCAAGCAAAACTTCAATCTTTCTTCCATTTATCTTGGTGAAGATTTTTGTTTTCTTCATATTGAGGTACAACCTATACCTAACGTCTGTGGTCTTTGATCTTCATCAGTAAGTATGTTAAATCCTCTTGATTTCAGTAAGCAAGGTTGTATCATCTGCATTTCGCAGGTTATTAATGAGTCTTCCTCCAACACTTATTCCTTGCTTTTCATCATATAACCCAGCTTCTCAGATTATTTGCTCAGCACATAGATTGAGTAAATAATGGTGAAAGAATACAACCCTGGCACACACCTTTTTTAATTTTAAACCATTCAGTGTCTCCTTGTTCTATTCAAATGCCTGCCTCTTGGTCTGTCTACAGATGCTTCATGAGCGCAATTAATTTTTCCAGAATACTCATTCTCTGCAATGTTGTCCATAGCTTACCATGATTCACACAATCAAAAGCTTATAAAACACAGATAAACATTTTTCTGATACTCTCTGATTTCATCCAAGATCCATCTGATGTCAGCAGTGATATCTCTTGTTCCACATCCCCGTCTGAATACGGCCTAAACCTACCGTAGCTCCATGTCATTGTACTGCTGCAGCTGTTTTTAAATTATCTTTTAGCAAAATGTTACTTGTATGTGATCTTAATGATATTGTCCAATGATTTCTGCATTCTGTTGGGAGTCATCTCTCTTTGGCATGGACACAAATATGGATCTCTTCCAATCAATTGTTATATGTGTTGTCAAATCAGTTCTGACCCATAACAACCCTGTATAGGGTTTCTGAGGAGCGACTGGAGAGCCTGAATTGCCAACCTTGCAGTTAAAACCAACTTTGCATTCCAGCACATTAACCCACAGTGCCACACCAGGACTATAGAATCCTTCAATATTGTGAGCCGAGGCTTGAATTTTCTTCTTCAGTTATTTCAGATTGAGAAATGCTGTGCATGTGCTTCCTTTTTGGTTTTCTAACTCCCGATCTTTGCACTTTTCATTATAATATTTAACTTTGTCTTCTTGAGCTGCCCTTTGAAATTTTCTGTTCAGCTCCTTAACCTCTTCATTTCTTCCCCTTACTTTAGCATCACTACACTGGAGAACAAGTTTCAGAGTTTCTTTGACATCCATTTTGTTCTTTTCCTTCTGTCCTGTCTTCTTAATGACCTTTTACTTTCTTCCTGTATGATGTTCTTGATGTCATCCTACAACTCTTCTGATCTTTCGTCAGTGGTGTCTAACTCACCAAACCTGTTCTTGAGATGAAGTCTAAATTCAGTTCAATGTCATGTTTTAGTTGTTGTGGACTTGTTTTAATTTTCTTCAGCTTCAGCCTGAACTTGCATATCAGCAAGTGATGGTCTATTCCACAGTCTGCCCTTGACCTTGTTTTGGCTGATGATACAGATCTTTCCACCATCTCTTCCTACAGATGTAGTCAGTTTGATTCCTGTGTAGCATCTGGTGAGGTTCATATGTATTGTCATCTTTTTTATTGTTTTCAAAAGGCACTTGTCATCTTGCAAAATTCTACCATCCTATCTCCAGCATTGTTTCTATCACCAAGGCCATATTTTCCAACTACTGATCTTTGTTTCCAACCTTTGCATTCCAGTTGTCAGTAATTATCAATACATCTTGATTGCATGTTTGATCAATTTCAAACTGAAGAAATTGGTAGAATTCTTTAATTTCATCATCACTGACTATATTGGTTGGTACATAAATCTGAATAATGGTGGTATTAACTGGTCTTTCTTGTTATTGTTGTGTGCTGTCAAGTTGGTTCCGACTCATAGTGACCATGTATTGGGTTTCCAAGAAGCAACTGGTGAGCTTGAACCTCAGACCTTGTGGTTGAAACTGACCTTGCAGTCCAGCGCATTAACTCACATCTCCACACCAGGTCTTCATTGTCGGTGCATGGGTATTATCCTATTATGGACAGCATTGTACTTCAAAATACATCTTGAAATGTTCTTTTTGGATGCTGAGTGCGATGCCATTCCACTTCCATTTGTCATTCCCGGCATAGTTAACCATGTGATTGTCAGATTCTAAATGGCCAGTAGCAGCCCATTCCAGCTCCCTAATAATACCTAGGATATCAAAGTTTATACGTTCCATTTCATTTCTGACAACTTCCTCTTTTCCTTCCATGGTCCTTTTAATAATAGACGTTTACAGCTGTTTCTCCTCATTTTGAGTTGTGCCCTACTTTGAGGAGGCAGCTCTTCCCCAGTTGCATTTTTAATGTCTTCCAGCCTGAAGGGTTCATTTTCCAGCAATCTATCTGACAGTATTCTGATGTTTTCATCATGTTTCAGTTTTCAGTTTTCTGGTGCTGACAGTGTTCTAGTGTTATTCATAAAGTTTTCAGTGACTAAATATTTGGCAGTAGTCTGTCTCTCCTTCTTCCTAGTCTGTCTTATTCTGGAAACTCAGCTAAAACTTGTCCAGCATGGGTGACCCTGCTGGTATTTAAAATACCAGTGCCATAAATCCCAGAATCACAACAATACACAAGCCACCACAGTATGACAAATTGACAGATGAATAGTGAGTTTCTGACATGGCAATTTTTAAAGCTAATTGAAAGGCAAAACCAATCAATCTCCAAGTTAGAGTCCTATATATCCTGTTTGCATGATCCTGGTGTGGTGCTGTGGGTTAATGCACTGGACTGCAAGGTCACTTTGAACTGCAAGATCTGCAGTTCAAACTCACCAGTTGCTCCTCGGAAACACTATACAGGGTCACTATAAGTTGGAAACAACTCAATGGCACTTTAACAACACAACAACAATCCTATCATTTGGAGTCCTGGTGTGGCACTAAGGGTAATGCACTGGGCTGCAAGGTCAATTTGAGACACAAGGTCAGAGGTTAAACTCAACAGCTGCTCTTTGCAAACCCTATACATGCTTGCTGTGGATCAGAACCAATTCGATGGCACTTAACCATAAAACCCTATCGTTTGGTGGGAGTAATCAAGACTATGGATAGAAGAGCCAAATCCAGTATGTCTACTTTATTACTTGTGCTTGATAAAATATAGAGTCAACAAAAAAGAGAAAGATCCTAAATGAGATCTTTAGGAATTTAAAGATCTTTAGGATCTTTAGCCACTGTATCTGATATAGTGGCTGCAACAGTGTAAGGCTGATACAGGACCAGGTAGTGTGTTTTTCTGTTGTACATAGGGCACTTTGAGTCAGAACTGACTTGTTGCTATCTCATAATGCTGCAACAACATCTTAAGTGCAATAGTATCTGCAGACTGAATAAATGCACCATTCCTATAACAGGGCTGAGAAGGCTAATGGGATTGTCTTATGGGTACTATACTTTGACTCTGTGGCTGGTTGTCAGAGGAGGATTTCATCCCAATTCATTGTCAAAGCTAATCAGGGCCAGCTGTCCACTGATGAAAATATTGTAGGTGGTGCTCATAACTACATCTGTCTTGACTTTCTCACAATTAATAAAAATGTACAAATAGCTGTATTAGTCTGCTTGTAAGGAACCCTGATGACAACTGGGTTATGAGTTAGGCTGCTAGCTGCAAGGTCAGCAGTTCAAATCCACCAGCCATTCTTGGGGAGAAAGATGAGACTTTCTTGTTCCATAAAGATTTACAGCCTCAGAAACCCTATAGGGCTGCTTTGAGTCAGAACCACCTTGACAGCACACAACAAATTATCCCACCACATTAAAAAGTCAAACTATTTTAATTTGTTTGTAGTCTTTGCCTAGGCTGTGTCTATAGTGTTTACATGGTGGTTGTCCTGGTGTGACGCTGTGGAATAAAGCACTGGACTGCAAGGTTGGTTTGAACCACAAGGCCGGCAGTTCACACTTACCAGTCACTCCTTGGAAACCCTATACAGGGTCACTATGAGTTGGACTTAACAACAACAGCAATCAGAATTAAGAGTGTTTGTGTGATGCTGCATGATAAGCACTCAGTTGCAAGGTTGGTTTGAATTGCAACGTCAACAGTTCAGACTCACTAACCACTCCTCAGAAACCCTATACATGGTTGCTGTGAGCTGGAACCAACCCGTTGGCACTTAACAACAATGACAAATTCAAATTTTAGTGTGTGTGTTTATCATAATATTTTATGTTTAAGTATCCAAATCATACGTGTACAGGTCAATGAACTTTCATAAAATGAAAAATGAAATTTCTGTTTATGTAATAAGTACCTAGATCAAGAAACAATATATTGCTAAAACCTTAAAACCCCTCATGTCTTCCATTCTAGTTATGACTGCTCCTGCATTCCCCTATCCTCAAGCCAGGATAAACACTATCCTGACCTCTTACTCGAGATTCCTTTTATGTGGTCCCCTTCATCCATAGTATATTTACAAACAGTATTTGCTCACTCCTTAAGTACACATTAAGTTCCTTCAGAATTACAAACTCATACCACTCTGAAGAAACAAAGTTCAGTTATTTGTTTATACCAGTCCTGTTTGATTCTGTTTGCTATATAATTTCTTATATCATGTATTCCCATCTATCTCCAGCCTGGCTTTAAGCCTTGTCTTTTTCATCTCTCACCTAAAGTACTAAAATCTTATTTTGTATCAGTGTCATTGGCAGCCATTCTCTGTTACATATTAATACTGTTGTATATTAATAATTGAATGTTTTTGCCTTTTTCCTAGTTTATAAATCAAATTTGTATCTGTTCCATCCCTGCTGTGAAAACATTTACTCATATTGCTACTCTTCTCTTTTGTTGCTGTTGTTGTTTAGTATCACTGAGTCTTTTCTGACTCATAGCAACCCTGTATAGCGATTTTGAGGTGTAGCTAGTGGGTTTGAACCACTGACTTTATCGTTCACAGTCTTCCCTTTACTGTTGTCCAAATTATTGTCATTGGACAACATTGCGAAGTATGAGTATTCCGGAATACTTAGTTGTGCTCATAAGGAATCTGTACCTGGACCAAGAGGCAGTTGTTCAAACAGAGCAGGAAACCGAATGGTTTAAAATTAAGAAAAGGGGCAACAAGGTTGTATTCTTTCACCATACTTATTCAACCTGTATACTGAGCAAATACTCCGAGAAGCTGGGTTCTATGAAG
>NW_006408605.1:12020423-12033567 GCF_000296735.1 Chrysochloris asiatica | reverse complement strand
TGTGATAGTTTACATGGGAGAACATTAGCTTTACACTCGTCCATCGTATATCATTTCATTGCCATGGTTACAATCCCCTCCATGCATCATCAAACAACCAAAGGGTACACTCCGCAAGCCTACCCCTCGGTCATCAGCATACAGCCCCTCTCCCTCTCTGGGTCTAGTGTGCCCAGCCATTCCATCTCTCCATGTCATCGTCTCTGTCTCCATCTCTGGCGTCACTATTTCTCTGGGCAAGGCCCGTACTCCACTCTTCTCTCTTGATGGTCCCAGGGTCCTCTGCTCCTAGACTGCAAAGTCAACCACTCCTCTCCTTTTGCTACAAAACATCTACCTTTACATTTCCAACCCTCATAGTCAGTCCTGGTAGCAGTTATTCACTACTGTACCACAAGAGTCCTATCCCCATCTTTTTTCATCAGCCCTGCCCAGACAGATGGATACTACTCAGTGGAGATTCTACCTTCCTCTGCACCCTCTGGATCTAGGCTCCCTCTTGAAAGCTTGTAAGCCTTTCACTTCTTGCCTCTGTAGCCCACCCCCCATTTTTGGGTAGCCAATGTCCAAGTTGCCCATCCCTGTCTACTCTGTGTGTGGAGGGGGTGGGGATGATCCTTGCTGTAGGGATTTGTTTCCCTTTTGAGCTACTGCATCCATAGGTGTAGGTCAAGTTCATCAAATTGTAGCAGATTACTCTTTTTTCCTTCTTCTTTTAGTTGAGTTCTGATCATCCAGCCATTGAAACCAGGTCAAGTGGGTATTGTCTGCAAGTGTGGGTATTCTTGTACATATCCCCTCACTTTTTATCATCATTTGCTATATTTTTAAATGTCTTAAGTCCCCCTTAATCTGTTGGCTCTTGCTTCTTCTGTTTTCCTTGAAATACTTTTGCTGAAGAAACTATGCAATTTCTGTGGTGTTTCTCATTATCTGGATTTTGCAATTGTATTACTATTGTTTTATTTGTATACTCTGTACCACTGTATTTGCTCTAAATTGGTCATTGACTAGAGATTTAATCAGTCAGTCTCCATTTGTTTGTGGTCAAGATTTCTTCTTAGTAGGTATTTGATCCTTCTTCACAAGGCATATATTATGTGGTTGTCACTTTCTGTCATCTTAAGAACCATTCTCAGTACATAGATCTATTAGTTAGGGTTTCAAAATGTGATGTTTTAATTGTATCATTCTCTTTTCATCTGTTTGCTGTAATATTTGTGAGACAAGAAACTGCCATGGCTACTTTTGGTTATCCATTGGCATACTTTATATGGGAAAAGCAGACTGAATGTTTGATTAATTTCTGTTATTTCCAAGTTTTCAAGATAGAGCTGAGTCTTTTCAAAAATGATGTTTTTTAAAATATCATAAAGTTAATGGATTTAAACATATTTGTTGTGTTTTGATATACAATTATTATTAGTCTTTGATGCTCCAGTTGTATCATCTTTGGCCAGCGAGGGTCACTTCAAATTGTCTCTAAGTCTTTTTACTCAATCTTAGTAGTGTTTGATAGTTTTCTAGCTATCTGGTATAAGATGTTCCAGAGTCATTAAAATGTCACGTAATTATTAATCTACTTCATCCTGTGTTATATGAAAATTTTCTTTAAAATAAGAATAGCAACACTACCAGTAAGAAGAGGCCTCTATTAAAAATGGTTTAACCGTTTTTAGCACCCATGCTTCTTCACCACCACCACCCCACTTTATTTACATTTATGTTTTTGCATTGTCAGTGCATATGTAACCTTTATTCTCTCCTTTTGTCCCTCATTTAATTTTAGTTCTACATGCTAGTATTTATTTCATGTTTACCACCATTCTGTCATTGGTAGCATATTCTCTAATATAGTCTTAAATAAGAACTCCTGGTAACACTAATCCCCGAATTCCTTCATGTTGATGACAGTTTGTCTGAGATTTTTATACTTGAAAATCTGTTTGGCTGCATAAAAAAAATCCTTGGTTTATGTTTCCTTATATATGCTATTTTATTGTCTTCTGACATAATGTGTTGCTGTCAAAAATACAATTATCTTACCCTGAAGACTAGCTAAAATTAGAAAGACTGACTGCTAAATCTTAGCAAGAATGTGGAGAGTCTGCATTACTGGTAGAAATTTCATTAATACAGTCATGCCTGGCAGTTTTTAAATAAAATTAAGCATAAATGGACTTCTTGTATGTCTTAACAATTTCAATCTTTACTCAAGAGAAATGAAAATATATGTTCACACAAAGGCTTGCACAAGACTATGTCAGAATGTTACTAACAGTTTTATTCAATATAGCTAAAAACTGGAAATAACCCAGTTGTCCACCAGTAGGAGAATGGATGAACAAACTGGAGCACACTAACATTTAGAGGCCAGAGAGAGGTGGAGGAACCAAGAAGAGAGACAGAAAAGTTCAGCCAGTTCACAGTAATAGAGAAACCAGGACCGTGGTGCACTGAAAGTCAAGTGAAGATAATGTCTGAACTCATGTTTATTTTTGAATCTTCCCCAAACTTGATAATAAGGGGATGACTTGATCTTTTAAAGAGGCTTAATTCCAAAAGGATGAAAGAAAGACCATACCCTGAACCACATAAACAACCTTAGCAATTTTTTTTTTTTTTTTTTTAAGAATTTAGATCATGGAGAGTATGCTCTTTGATCACAATGGAATCAATTTAGAAATTAATAACAGAAAGCTAACAGGAAAATCTCCAAGTAAACAACATTCTCCTAAATTATACATGGGTCAGTGAGGAGGTCTCAAGGGAAATATAAACACACATTAAACTGAATGAAAATATTTGTGGGACACAGCTAATGCAGTGGTAGACCGAAGACTTACATTAGAAAAAAGTAAAAGTTTCAAATCAATAATCTCCTACTTCAATAAATTGGAAGAAACATTTCCAGAAACTAGAGAAAGAAAGGAAATAATAAAATAAAAGATCAATGAAATTTTAAATAAAAATAGAGAAAAATGAGACAAAAAGCTGGTTTTTTGAAAAGGTTAATAAAATTGACAAACTTCTATCAAGATTGACAATGAAAGGAGCTAATGAAAGAAATCAGAGGTAATTAACTAAATGGGCAATAATCTGTGTTCATGGGTTGGAAAATTCAATGTAGTAAAAATGTCAGTTCTTTTACAATGAATATACAGGTTTAATGTAATCTTATAATACTAGAGTAAGAAGCTCTGGTACTGTACTGGTTACGAATCTGGCTGCTAACCTCAAAGTCGGCAGTTCTAAACTACCAGCTGTTCCGTGGGAGAAAGATGAGGCTTTCTGCTCCCGTAAAGATTTGCAGCCTCGGAAACCCTGTACAGGGTCACTATGAGTCAGAACCAATTCCACGGTACTTAACAAGAACTGAATACTAGAGTACATATAGGTACCAACAAGATAATTTTAAATTTTGTGGAAGGAAAGGTTTAGCAATTAGTATAACTAAGACAAATTTTGAAAAGAATAAGAATGGTCAGTCTAACAGGTTTCAAGACTTATTATAGAGCTTCAGTAGTTAATACTCTGTGGTATTGATGGAGGGATAAAAACAGATCAATAGAACAGAAATGAGGAGAATTGGTTGAGTCTGTTTAAAAAGTAGGCAGACTTCCAGACCCCTTTCCCTCTCCATACAACCTGATGATTTCCTTTATATAGTCCAGCCAGTTTATTCTTAAAAGAGAGGGAAATAGAGGGTCTATTGTTGTTAAGTGCTGTCAAGTCGGTTTGACTCTCAGCATCCCTGTATTGGAGCAGGTGGTGGGTTTGAACCTCTGACCTTGTGGTTCACAGTCCAACACTTATCCTACACTGCCACACCAGGAGTCCAGAGAGTCTATAGTGTGGTCCTATGAGATAAGCATCAGACTGCAAACCATAAGGTCAGTGGTTCAAACCCACCAGCTACTCCTCGGAAACCCTGTACACAGTCACTGTGAGTCAGAACCAACTCGGTGGCACTTAACAATTGACCTTATAGAACTGCCCCATATGTACATCTTACAGAAGTAGACTGCCATATCTTTGTCCTGTGGAGTAACTGATGGGTTCCAACCTGCCAACTTTTCAGTTAGTAGCTGAGCCTTTTTACAGTTTTTAAACTTTTTATTGTGAATTGGGTGACGATATACAGAGCAAATCAGTTTTCTATTCAGAAATTCATACAAATTTTATTTCATTTTATTGATTATAATCCCTGCAATGTAACATCATTCTTCCCTGTGTTTCTTGTTTCCATTTCGCCTTTCCTAACCCTTCTGAGGAGTCCTGGTGTGGCGTTGTGGGCTAATACGTCAGGCTGTAAAGTCATTTGAACTGCAAGGTTGGTGGTTCAAGCTCACCAGCTGCTCCTTGGAAACCCTATACAGGGTTGCCATAGGTCGGAATCGACTTGACGCCACTTAACAACAACAACAACAGCAACACCCTTCTGAACTTTGTCCTTGGGTACCTGCTATCCTTTGATGTCAAATGGTTGATTAGTCTAGGGTGTGTGTATCTTACTGGTGTTATTGTTTCCCTAATAGACCTGTTATTTGGCCAAAAATCAAGCCATGAGAGTGAGTTCATTATTTTCAGACCTGAAAAGTTACTAAAGGCCTTAGTCTCAGGAGTTCCACCAGTCTATATCTGACTAGTAAGCCTGATATTTTTTATAATTTTGAGTTTTGTTCCACATTTTTCTCCCACTCTATCCAAGACCTTCTAGTGCAATCACTTTCAGTTGATTTGTGTTAGTTTAGTTTCTTTTTGTCTTTGTTGAGTTTCTTTCTGGTTGTTCTGTCCTTTTTTGGAAGCGATGTATTGAAATATCCCACTGTTATTGTGGAATCCTGGTGTGGTGCTGAGGATTAATGCACTGGACTGCAAGGTGCATGGTTTAAGTTCATCAGCTGCCCCTTGGAGATTCTATGCAGGGTCACTATGAGTCAGAACCAACTCGATGGCGCTTAACAACAATAGCTACTATTGTCTATTTCTTTTTCTGTTCTATTAGGGTTTGGTTTATGTATTTTGAGGTTCTGTAATTGGGCGCATAGATATTATGGTTACGTCTTCTTGTTCAGTTGACCCTTTAATCATGAGATAATGTCCTTCTTTGTCTCTTAATGCTGGTTTTTGCCATAAAGTTTATTTTGTCAGAGATTAATATTTTATTAATTTTAATAAAATAATTTTTTATTGCAATTACTTTGATAATATTTTTTTCACTCTTTAAATTTTTATTTATTTTTGTCTTTGCATGTAGGTGTGTTTCTTGTAGACAGCAGTTGAAGGATCCTGTTTTCTTATGCATTCTGCTACTCTCAGCCTCTTGACTGATACATTTTATCCATTGACAGTCTATGTAATTATCAATAAGTATGCATTGATTTCAGTCATTCTGCTGTTTGTTTTTTTGTGTGTGGTGCTGCTGATGTCTTTGTTCTGCATGATTTCCTGTGCTGAATTCATTTTTTGTGTGTGTGCTTTGTCTTTTGAATTTCTTCATAGTTTCAATGTTTATAAAAGCTTCATAGATTTTCCTTTTCTTAAATTGATATGAAGATGTATTAAGTTTCTTTGAGGTTAGCCTGTCCTTTAAAAATTTTTTCCCCATTTAAAAAAAAGTTTGTTTTGTCTTGAAAGCTACCTGATCTCCTCATCATGTAGAACTCTGTAACTGTACTTTTCTCTCCTTTCAGTTTGTAGTTGTCCTGATCATAGACTGACATCCTAGATTCCCTATTTTCAGTCTTGTAGTCTTGTTCTACTCTGGACACTTCCATATCTGGACTGAATTCCAGATGGTGTTGCCATGTATGTCAGTGTCTGGGTGTTGTCTGCTCTTGTTTGTTCTCAGTCCAAAGAACTCCCTTTAGTATATTTTGGAGAGTTGGCTTGGCTTTTACAAAGTTCTTTAATTTCTGTTTATCTGGAAGTGTTCTAATTTTGCCATCCTATATGATAGACAGCTTTGCTGGCCATCATATATGATAGACAGTTTTGCTGTGAGTATGTAATTCTTAGTTGGCAGTGTTTTTCTTTCAGCGTTTTGCATATATCTCCCCTTTGCATTTTTGCCTACATGGTTTCTGCTGAGGAATCAGAGCTTAATCTTACTGGTTTTCCCTTGGAGATAACATTTTGTTTTCCCTAGCTGCTTTTAGGATTGTTTCCTTGTCTTTGATTTTGAAGAGTTTGATTATGATATATTTTGGTGGTTTTCTTTTGGAGTCTATCCTGCCTGGGGTTCATTCAGCTTGAATGCTTATCTTCTCATCTTTCATGACGTTAGGGGAGTTTTCTGCCCACACTTCTTTGACTGTTGTTTCTGTGGTTTGGTTTTCTTTGTCTCTTCTTTTTCTGGAATTTTAGTCACTTGTAGGTTATTGCTATTCATGTTGTCCTACTGAATTTTGGGCTTTCTACAGACTTTTTCGTTCTTTTTTTCTGATTGTCCCATCTTATTAGTATTGAGAGGTTTATGTTCAAGCTTGCTAATTTTGGCTTCCATTGATTAAGTTCTGCTCCTTTGCCCGTTTAGGATATTGTTCATTTTTGATATCTTAGTACTTATCATCTAGATTTATGTTTTCAGGTTTTGTGTTGTCTCCAGTGCTATATCTATTTTGTTTGATTATTTATTCCTGTAACCCTTTTCTGAATTCTTCCTTGTTTTCCTCCACCTTCTGTGAAATGTTTGGATGCACTTCAATGTCAGTCTCCTGAATTTTTTTTTCAGGTAGTTCCAGTACCTCTTCTTCCTCAAAAGCATTTCCTACTTCTTCCTCTTGGTCAATTGTTTGAGCTATGCTGTCCTGTTTCTTCATGTGAACAGAAATTTTATGCTGCTTTCTGGGCATTGTGATGGTGGTATATTTGTATTAAGTTGATGAATCTATGTTGGTGTTTTCTTAGGCACTCACCAAATGCCTCCTGGTAGGTGTTATCAGGAGATGAGTTTCTCTGTTCACTGTTTGTACAGTTGAATTCAGAGTAGATTTAGCAGATGTTGGTTATAGTCCCTGCTCTGGTGTTTAACAGCTTGTATTAGCTCTTGCCCTGTTGGTGGGGTGATAGAAGGTACAGCTGTGACTGGGCTGTATGGCCACAGTTGCTGTCTCCTGTCAGGTGACTCAAAAAGAGAAAACACTCCCACAAGAAGGAAGGAGGACAAAAAAACAAAACTAAAAACAGAAACCAGAGAAACCCAGTAAAAAATAATACGACAATAAACTGGGAAATAAAAGCAACCAAGGAACAACAGTGGGAAATTAAGAGTAACTCTGTAGTGCCACCTAATGAATGGATTCTTGCTGTCACAGCTACCTGAGAAATTTCAAGATTGCCCTGCTGTGCCTCTCTGACCAATCACCAGCTTTTGTTCTTTTTCTTCCCCCATTTTCCTCCCCTCAAGTCTGTTCTGCTGTTTCTCCTAGTAAGAGCTAGCCCAGGGCAGACCAGGACCAATTTAGATCATAGCCTGCTGGTGAGGACTGGTTCTGTTGTCTCTTCCCCCTTCAGTTATGCACCCAGCCACAATATCCACGTGGAACCTTCCCTGGGGGAGTCTGCTTGTACAGGTCTCACCTCTGGTCACCAGAAAGGAAATGAGTAGAAAGAGAAAAAAATAATTACACCTTTTGCTCTGTGAGTCATTGGCAGCCTTCTGCAACAGGAATGTTTTCTTGTCTCTCAATCAGCTCACACCTGTTCAAAATGACTGCAGCGGGTCATGTTGGCTGCCCCAAATCAGAAGTCATCTCCTTACTTGCGTCTGTTCAAACAGTTTCTCCTGTTAAGCACTCGATCCACTTATTTTATTCCTTTATCTGAAGCTCAGAGTTCCAGGACCATTCTCTGAAATCTGTTTCATCTGGTATCCCATATCTGCACAGCTTTTCTGCCTAGTCAGCAATCATTCTTCTGAAGTCTTCTTAAGACCAAACAACAGTTCACTTTACCAAGACTCCCCGCAGCTGCTGTCATAGTGACCAATGCTGCAGTGTGCACAGGGGCTGAACAGTTGACAGTGACACTGATTGGTCACAGGTGGCTTGGAAACCTGACTCAACAAGTGACAGGTTCTGAACAGAGTGCCAAATTCTGGGGACCACCAGGGTGCGTGCCTCAGAATCAGAGCCAAAAAGGGTCCTTGCAGTGCCTTTCAGAGCAGTTGGTAGTAGTAGCTAGGTATTATCTAGTTCTTGCCTCAGGATCATGGAGACTGATGTTCATGTGGTCCATTAGTCCATTGGAGTAATTTTTTCCATGCATCTTAAATATTCCTAACTCTTCTTTTCTTCCAACAGGAAGAGACTAATAGTTACTCCTTCGATGGCTACTCATCAACTTTTAAATAGCCAAGCCCTTACCACTGAACCACTATGGTTCCTTGTTTGGCCATTTTGTTGTTGTTAAATACCATTGAGTTGGTTCTGACCCATGACCCCCCTGTAAAGATAGGGCTTCCTTGTAGTGACTAGTAACCTTGAACGACTGACCTTGCAGTTCAAACTGACAGTCCAATGCATTAACCCACAGCACCACACCAGGACTCCTTATTTTGCCATTACGTTTGTCTTTTTCTAAATAATTCCTTATATAGTCTAGATGTTAATCCTTTGTCAGTTATGTGTATAACAAATATCATCTCTGACCTTGTGGCTTGTCTTTTCAATTTTTTATAGTGTGTTGATGAACATAAGTTATTCATGTGAGGTGTTTATCAGTCTTTTTCTTAATGGATAATGCATATGTATGTTGTTTAGAGAGAGAATCTCCCTCCATTATGAAGATAATTATCTTATAGTTTTGCCTTTCATATTTTGGGTTTTCATTTGTTTTTATTGTGATTTGGGTAATAGTTTACAAGCAAATTGGTTCTTCATTCAACAATTCATACACATTTTGTTTTGTTGACCTTGATTACAATCCCCACAATGTAATCACTAATTTCCTACTTTCTCCCTGTGTTTACCGCTTCTAGTCATCTTTTTCTATTCCTTTCTGCCACTGTAAGCTTTATACCTGGGCAGATGATGCCCTTTTCATCTTATATGGTCTATTGTTCTTAGAAGTGAGTACTATCAGTTCCAGGTCTGAAAGGTGTCTAAAGGCCATATTTCAGAGGTTCCACCAAATTATTTTGAGTTTTGTTCCACATTTTTCTCCTCCTCTATCCTGGATGTCCTATTGTCTGTGATCTCTTTTAGAGTGGCCAACAGTTGTAGCTAGGCACCATCTAGTTCTGCTGGTCTTAGGGTCATGGAGGCTAGGGTTCACGTGGTGTGTTAGTCCTCTGGACTAAACATTTCTATGCTTCTTTGGTTTACTTCACTCTTCTTTGCTCCAGATGAGGAGAGATGAATAGTTGTACTTATATTGCTGCTTATAAGCTTTTAAGACCCCAGTCACTACTCATCAAAATAGGACATTGAACATTGTTTTTGTGGATTGTGTAATGCCAGTTGACCGTGATGTCCCATGAGACAATGGTCTTGAGTCGCTAGGCCTTCAAAATATTTGGTTATGGCTAGGAGATTTGCGTGACTTGGTCCCCTATATACTCTAGTTTACTCATGGATACATTTGCCGCACATAGAACTGCATACGTAAATAGAAATAGTCTCTGTAAAACATATTTATATATTCGTGGGTGTAGTCCCATTTACCTTCCATAACTGTTCAGTTTGCATGTCTATTCATATTAAGGTTTTTAATTGACTTGTAATTGATTTATTTGTATAATATATGAGTTCATTTTTTTTCCTTTTTCATATGGATACAAAGTTGTTCTAGTTTCACTTATTGGAAAGTATGTCATCTTCCTACTGGTCTGACTTATCTGTTCTCTATTGTCAATTGTCCATTTATGCATGGGTCTGTTTTCTGTATTGTAATCTCTTCTGTTAATCTGCCTGACCCTATGTGTAATGTAAACACTCGACTGCAAGGTCAGTTTGAACCACAAGGTCAGTAGTTCAAACTCACCAATCGTTCATTGGAAATCCTATACAGGTTGCTATGAGTCAGGATCTACTCGAAAGCACTTAACAACAATGATGTATAATGTGCTAGTAGTCACACCAGAAGTATTCTCAATTCATGGGGAGCGATGAGAACCAAAATTAGCTTGATGCTGATTCACTTAGAGATCAGACATATCTCTACTCTCAAACCATCTCACCAGTTCTGACACCAGCTGTCCTCCACATGGGACTCTTTACTTCTGTTCTGGGTTCAAGAATTCATTTTAATGACCACATAGAACTCGCAGACCCTACTCTCAGTTATGAGGTTTATTAGGGAAGTAATTCAGACTACAATTCAAATTATATAGAAAGAGGTTTATTATCAAGGAAAGAGTTTACAATTGCAGAGTCCCGGTTCCTCAGTGGAAGAGAAAGTCCCTCCTGCATGTACGTTATATTGGGAGCAGACCACACCCCCAAGGAAGCATCCCTTCAATTGATTTGCTACTTAGAGCCACTCATCATAGAGGTTACTATGCCCATATTAGGTTTCACCACCATGAGAATAAGCACATCCTAACTGCTAAACTGCTGGAAATCCTGGCCCAGTCGGGTTGACACAAAACCCTAACTATCACACTCCACCCTTGTTGCTCCACCCTTGTTGGCTTGACACCTATAAACTATATGCATAATCTCTAAATAAAGAAAATTGTAAAGTCATACTTGTACCTAACATGATACAACTAAAACACATTCAACTGAAAATACACTGGCCCTTTTTCATCGTACATGTCACAAATTAACAAAGCAAAAATATTTTGATGCACAGGTATAAAACAAAACAAGAATACATATTCATTTAAATGTCCAAAGGGCACGTTCTGCAAGCCAGCCTCCTGCCAGTAAGCACACAGTCATGGGCCTAGAGACCAAAACTGGTATATCTCTCCATGCTGTTGCTGCTTTTCCAGGCAGGGATCCCACACTCCATTCATGCTCTTCCTTGATAATGGGATTGTCTGTTCCTGAAATGAAATATAACTACTCCCCTCTTTTGGTTACAGATCTTCTACAATCACAGTTTCGGCAATCACAATTAATCATATTAACAATTACAATTAAAATCATAAAATCCTATCAACATCATCCCCTACCCCCTTTCTCCAGACCCATCTGAAAAAGTGGAAGATTAGTCAGTGGAGATTCTCCTCTGTCCCCTCATTCTAAAGCTAAGCCACATCCATGAAAGCTTGTAAGCCAGCCACTTTATACTTTTATGTTGTTGTTGTTAAGTTCCACTGAGTTGGTTCCTATTCATAATGACCCTGTATAGGATTTCCAAGGAGCAGCTGATAGCTTTGAACTGTCGACTTTGTGGTTTGCAGTCAGTGCTGAACCTATAGCGACACACCAGGAGTATTTATAGCCCACCCCCTAATTAACCCAGTACACTCAGGTTAAGCATGTTCCATGTTCTGAAGAATCTTCCATTCCAATTGGAATTTTGAGCAACTGCACTCATAAGCAAAAGTCCAGTTCATCAGATTGCTCACAGTACTAAACATTTTTATTTTCATCTGGTCAGCTCAGTCCTAGCCATCCAAGCTATGTCAAATGGGTACCAGCTGCAAGTTTGGGAGTTCATACACACCTCCCTGCTCTTTATACCAGTTGGCCCCTTTACTCTCACCCCTATTCCCCATGGGCTAGGTCAGTACTCATGGGCTCAGGAGTCCACACAACTCCCTAAACTTTAGACCAGCCAGCCTTCCTTCCCATCTCAAAGTCAACAGGTGCCAGTAGAATAAATCCAAACTCATCCTATGTCTTCATTGCTACATTTCCTTCAGTTCTGTTCACACATAGACCCTATTCACACATAGTTGGTAACCAGTGAGCATACAGCTCCGGTTCGCTTTAACTTTCCATTCTAGAAGGGGGTTTTCTCTGATGAGCCAACTTTCCTTGCCTAGATGCCTCTGAAACTTAAAATGCCATACTGTCTTGATTTTTTTTTTTTTTTCTCTGCTTTCTTTCAATCCTGAATCTCCTGTTCTCACAGCAGTTCTGGGTTGGTTTGCATGTCTTCAAATGCAGCTGTCCCTACTCAAGGTTCTAAGTGTGACCCAGGATTCCATATTCTACAAGAAGCCTGTTTTTTTTCCAGACAAAATCTAACTCCGCTTTTAGCAAATCCAATCAACTATAGGCTGAAGGTGTGTTTATAAGCCATCTGTAATAATTCATCATTTCCAATATTCATTTCCATCACCCATGTACCTCTATGTTAGTAATAGCTAGGAGAAACCAATATCCATAATGCAGTCCCAACACATAAACCTTTTAAAAACTTCAAGTTCAATCTTTTCTTCTCCCTTACACCAGCCCCAGTCATAGGCATATGGCCTTGGGCCTCTGGCAAGGTAGATTCCTGTAGGCCCAGGATCAACCATCCTGTTTTAACCAGTGAATCATTTGCGCCAGGCAACTCAAGAAGTGGCTCTCCTCTCTGCAAAAATATTTTATCCCATGCCCCTTCATTCTTTCTCCCACAAAATCTCACAATTCCATAAGTCTGGAGCCATTGCAGTGAATCCTATTCACAGCGCCAACTGTTTAAACCAAGTGGGGATCATGTCTGACTTCCTCTGACTCCACAAAAGGGAAAGAGGACCAAACTCAAAATCAGCCCAAGACTGATTCCTATGAAGTAGAGGTCAGACATGCCTGTAACCTGTATCAGTGCCTTCACAATTAGTCAGACTTGAGAACCAATTTAGAAAGCTCACCCTTATGATTTTTGTTTCTCTAGAACTCCGCTCTCATGGTACCACATGTCTTAGACCAGGTTTTCTAGAGAAGCAAAACCAGTGAAACATATATATATATATATAAAGAGAGACAAGAGTTTATTATTAACGAAAGGACTTAACAATTGTAGAGTTCCAGGCCCCCAGCAGAAGAGAGAGTCCCTCCTGCATGCCCATTATATTGGGAGCAGGCCACACCCCCAAGGAAGCATCCCTTCAATTGATTGGCTGCTTATCATAGAGCTAACTATGCCTGTATCCTGTATTAGGTTCATCTGTCAGTTTGTCATACTTTGGTGGCTTGTGAATTGCTATAATTCTGAAAGCTATGCCACCAGTATTTTAAATACCAGCAGGGTCACC
>NW_006408605.1:12018863-12020323 GCF_000296735.1 Chrysochloris asiatica | reverse complement strand
TGCTACAGATTTTATTAATTTATGTTCCTAACAGTATTTCCTTTTTAAATTTTTGGGTTTATTTTACTGTTCCTATTGTAACTTCTTAAAATGAGTGTTTAACTCATTATCTTTTTTGGTTTCT
The DNA here is from genome assembly GCF_000296735.1 of Chrysochloris asiatica. Classification (NCBI taxonomy): domain Eukaryota; kingdom Metazoa; phylum Chordata; class Mammalia; order Afrosoricida; family Chrysochloridae; genus Chrysochloris; species Chrysochloris asiatica. The sequence goes on along the minus strand of NW_006408605.1, from coordinate 12,020,199 downwards.
CATGTGTGTATTTGAGGAGTCCTGGTGTGGCGCTGTGAGTTAATGTACTAGACTGCAATGTTAGTTTGAACTGCAAAGTCGGCAGTTCAAGCTCATCAGCTACTCCTTGGAAACTCTATACAGGGTCGCTATGGGTTGGAACCAACTTCATGGCACTTAACAACATGTGTACTGAGAGCCATAAATTTGGTTTAGATGCATTCCGTAAGTTTTACTATAAAGTATCTTTACATATTAGCATTCTTTCCAATATATTTTCTGATTTTCATTATGCTTTCTTATCATAGGTTACTTAGAAGTGTTTAATTTCTAAATACATAGACTTTATTAGTTTTACTTTGCAGTTGCAACAACTTCAACAAGCTTAGTGGCTTAAAATAACACAAATTTATGATCTTACAATTCTGAAGTTCAGAAGTCCTAAAACCAAGATGTTGACGGGTCTGCGTTTTCTTCTGAAGGCTCTTGAGAGAACCCATTTGCTTACTTTTCCCAGCTCATAGAGGCTCTCTGCATTCCTTGGTTTGTAGCCCCTTTTTCCATATTGAGATGAAGCTCTCTTTTCTCTCTCATTCTCCCCCACATACCACCTCTCTGCTTCTGGCATTGCCTCTTCTCTGATTCTCTTCCTTCCTAATCCTTAAAATTTTCATTTCATTTTCTTGTCTTAATGTACTAAGTTGTCAAAGACTTCCTTTTGCTTGGATCCACAGTCAACACTCAGGGAAGCAGCAGTCAAGAAATCAATTGATGTGTTGCATTAAGCAAATTTGCTTCACAAGACCTCTTTAAAGTGTTCAAGAGCAAAGATACTAGTTGAGAACTAAGGTGTGCCTAATCCAGGTCATGATATTTTCAGTATCATATGCATATGAAAGCTGGACAATGAGTAAGGAAGATCTTAGAAGAATTGTTGCATTGAGTTAAATAACCATGGACTGCCAGAAGAACAACAAATCTTTGTCGAAAGAAGTACAGCCAGATGTTCCTTAGAAGCCAAGATGGCAAGATTTTGTCTTATATTTCAGACGTGTTACCAGGAAGGATCAGTCCCTGGAGGACATTATGCTTGGGAAAGTGGAGGTCAGTGAAAAAGAGGAAGAAAAATGAGATGGATTGGCACAATAATGGGCTCAAACATAGCAACAATCTGTGAGGATGGCGCAGAACTGGGCAGTGTTTCATTCTGTTGTGCATCAGAACTGGGCAGTGTTTCATTCTGTTGTGCATAGGGTTGCAATGAGTAGGAACTGACTCGAATGCAAAGGTCGTGAGCAAAGAGGAAGGATCAGTAGTTGGAAAATATGGCCTTGGTGATAGAAATGATGTTGGACAA
>NW_006408605.1:12017240-12018590 GCF_000296735.1 Chrysochloris asiatica | reverse complement strand
GATGACATCAAGAACATCATACATGAAGAAAGCAAAAAGTCATTGAGAAGACAAGAAAGAAGGAAAAGGTCAAAATGGATGTCAGAAGAGACTCACTTGCTCTCCAGCATAGAGATGCTAAAGCAAATGGGAGGAATTAGGAGGTCCAAGAGCTGAACAGAAAATTTCAAAGATCCGCTCAAGAAGATAAAGCCAAATATTACAAGAAAATGTGCAAAGATCTGGAATCAGAAAACCAAAAAGGAAGAACGTGCTCAGCATTTCTCAAGCTGGGAGAACTGAAGAAAAAATTCAAGCCTCTTGCATTGCAGAGTGGCTGATGACTTTGAACTGCCAACCTTGCAGTTAGAAGTTAATGCCTAACTTCACAGTGCTACCAGGGCTCCTTGTGCCTAATAGAGCCTAGTGCATAGTAGAACCTCAAATACTTGTTGAACCAATATTTAAATCTATGTTGTTGTTGTTGTTATGTGCCGTGGAATTGGTTCCGACTCATAGCGACCCTGTACAGGGTTTCCGAGGCTGTAAATCTTTATGGGAGCAGACGCTTCATCTTTCTCCTGCGGAACAGCTGGTGGTTTCGAACTGCTGACCTTGTGGTTTGCAGCCTGATTCGTTACCACTATGCTACCAGAGCTTCTTAAACATGATCATAGACATCCTTTTATTTTTAATCTGAAAGGAAAAAACTCCAACATTGTACCTTTAAGCAAGGTTTTGGCCTTCTTTATATAATCCAGCATCTCAGGTTATTTGCTCAGCATATAGATTGAATAAGTATGGTGAAAGAATACAACCCTGATGCACACCTTTCCTGACTTTAAACCATTCATTATCTTTGTTCTGCTTGAAGACTGCCTCTTTGTTCAGTCTTCTCATGACTGTTCTGGAATACCCATTTCTGTAGTTTGCTATGATCCACACAGTTGAATGCCTTTGAAGAGTCACTAAAGCACAAGTAAACATCTTCCTTGAAGCTGAAGAAAATGAAAAGAAGTCCACGAGAACCAAAATAAGACCTTGAATTTATCCCACCTGAATTTAGAGATCATCTGAAGAACAAGATTTGATACATTAAACACTGAAGACCGAAGACCAGAAGAGTTGTGGGATGACATCAAGAACATAATACGTGAAGAGAGCAAAAAGTCATTAAGAAGACAAGAAAGAAGGAAAAGTTCAAAATGGATGTTAGAAGAGACTCTGAAACTTGCTCTCCAGCGTAGAGATGCTAAAGCAAATGGAAGAATTGAAGAGGTCCAAGAGCTGAACAGAAATTTTCAAAGATCAGCTCGAGAAGATAAAACCAAATACTATAATAATATATGCAAAGATTTAGAATTAGAAAAC
>NW_006408605.1:12015972-12016470 GCF_000296735.1 Chrysochloris asiatica | reverse complement strand
GGATTGGAGGAAGACTCATTAACAGCCTGCAATATGCAGATAATACAACCTTGCTTGCTGAAAGTGAAGAGGACTTGATACATTTACTGATGAAGATCAATGAACACAGCCTTCTGCATGGATTATTGCATCTCAATGTCAAGAAAACAAAAATCCTCACCACTGGACCAATGGACAACACATTCTTATCAACTGAGAAAAGATTGAAGTTGTCAAGGACTTCATTCTTCTTGGATCAACTATCAACATTCGCTGAAGCAGCAGTCAAGAGATCAGATGACGTATTGCATTAGACAAATCTGCTGCACAGGAACTTTTTAAAAAGAGCAAAGATGTCACCTTGAGGACTAAGGTGCGCCTGACCCAAGCCATGGTATTTTCAATAACCTCATATGGATACAAAAGCTGGGCGGTGAATAAGAAAGATTGTACAGAAATTGATGCCTTTGAGTTGTGTTGGAAGAGAATACTGAAAGTGCCATGGACTGCCAAAAGAAC
>NW_006408605.1:12001691-12015872 GCF_000296735.1 Chrysochloris asiatica | reverse complement strand
ACAGTCGCTGGAGAAGGATGTCATGCTGGGTAAGATGGAGGGTCAGAGAAAAAGAGGAAGACCCCCAACGAGATGGGTTGGCCAATTGGCAGCATCGATGGACTCAAGCGTAGCAACAGTAGTGAGGTTGGCCCAGGATCAGACTTGTTTCGTTCTGCTATGCATGAGGTTGCTGTGAGTCGGTTTCGACTCGATGGCACCTGACAACAACAACAAACATCTTCTTGGTATCCTCTCATTTGATCCAAGATCTGTCTAATGTCAGCAATGATACATCCCTTTTTCCAAGTCGTCTTCTGAATCCAGCTTGAATTTTTGGAAGCACCCTGCCAATGTACAGTTGCAAAAAATTTTAAGTTATGTTCAGCAAAATTTGACTTGCTTGGGATATTAATAATATTGTTCGATGATTTCCTTATTCTGTTGGGTCATATTTCTTTGGAATGTGTACAAGTATGGATTCACTTCTTGTCAGTTGACCAGGTAGATGCCTTCCAAATTTCTTGGCACAGATGAGTGAGTGCCTCCAGCTCTGCATCACCTTGTTGAAACATTTCAGTTTGTATTCCATCAGTTCCTGGAGTCTTGATTTTTGCCAGTGCCTTCAGTGCAGTTTGGACTTCTTGCTTCAATACATTCAGTTCTTTATCAGATGTAAATCCCCTCTCCCCCAACCCCGCTGCCCTTTTTTTTTTTTTTTTTTTTTTTAACTTTTATTGTGAATTGAGTGATAGTTTACATAGGAGAGCATTGGTTTGGCACTCATTCTTTTCGTGTTTTGTTTCATTGCAATGATTACAGTCCCCTCCATGCATCATTATTTAACAGTATTTACATCTATTTGGTTTTGTTTGTTTGTTTGTTTGTTTGTTTGTTTTGATGTACACAAAAGCACTCAGGGATGTATTATTATTTAAACAACCAAAGGGCACATTTCTACAAGCCTGATTCCTGGCCAGCAGCACACAGCCTTTCTCTTTCCATGAGTCTAGAGTCCTCAGCTGCTCTCTCTCCATGCCATCACCTCTGTCTCCATCTCTGGCATCACTGCTTCAGATGTTTCCTCTTGAAGTGATTAAGAATCAACCATGTCTTTTTGGTACAGTGACTCTGTGTATTCCTTCCATCTTCTTTTCATGCTTCAAGCATCATTCAGTATTTTACTCATAGAATCCTTCAACTTCACAAATTGAGTCCTGCATTTTTTCTTCAGTTCTTTTAGCTTGTGAAATGCTGAGCGTGTTCCTCCCTTTGGTTTTCTAACTCTGGGTCTTTTGTGCATTTCATTAAAATACTTTGTCTTCTCAAGCTGCCCTTTGAAATTTTCTGTCCAGTTCTTTTACTTCCTCATCTTTTCCACTGGCTTTAACTTCTCTGTGTACAAGAATAAGTTTCAGAGTTTCTTCTGACATTCATTTTTCTCTTTTCTGTCTTTTTAATGACTGCTTTCTTCCTGTATGGTATTCTTGATGTCATCCAGCAACTCTTCTGGTCTAATGCTTCAAATCTGTCCTTGAGGTGATCTCTAAATTCAGGTGGGATTTATTCAAGGTCATGTTTTGGCTCTTGTGGACTTGTTTTAATTTTCTTCAGCTTCAGCCTGAACTTGCATGTAAACAATTAATAGTTTGTTCCACAGTCAGCCACTGATCTTGCTTTGGCTATTGATATTGATTGATCTTCTCCATCATCTCTTCCCACAGATTTAAGTCATTTTGATTCCTCTGTATTCCATCTAGTGAGTTCCATGTGTGTGGTCACCTTTTATGTTGTTCAAAAAGGTATTTGCAATGAATAATTCACTGCTCTTGTAAAACCTTTTTTACCTATCAATCATGTAATCTTCAACATTTCTACCACTAAGGCCATATTTTCCACCTATTCATCTTCCTCTTTGTTTCCAATTTTTGTATTCCAGTCACTAGTAACTAGTAATGCTTCTTGACTGCATATTTGGTCAATTTCATACTGAAGAAGTTGATAGAATTCTTTTTCATTATCAATGACTTCTTTAGTGATTGGTGGTGTATACATTTGAATAATATTTGTATTAACTGATCTTTCTGATAAGTATTTAGATATTATCCTATCACAGATAGCATTATACCTCAAGAGAGATCTTGAATTGCTGTTTTTGACTAATGCCATACAACTTCAATTTGTTATTCTGACATAGTAAATCTTATCATTGTCTGATTAAAAATGGCCATTATCAGCCTCTTTCAGCTCACTAATGCCTAGGATAGCAATCTTTATACATTCCATTTCACTTTTGTCAGCTTCCAATTTTCCTAGATTCATACTTTGTACATGCCACATTCTGATTATTAATGGATGTTTGTAACTGTTTCCCCTCATTTTGAGTTGTGCCCCATCAGCAAATGAAGGTCCTGAAAGCTTTACTACATTCACATCATTAAGGTCAACTCTACTTTAAGGAGGCAGCTTTTCCCCAATCCTGTTTTGAGTGGCTTCCAACCAGAGGGCTCATCTTCTGCCACTGTATCTGACAATGTTCTGCTGCTATTCATAAGGTTTTCCATGGCTTACCATTCAAAAGTGGTCTACTTCTCCTTCTTGCCTATCTTGAAGCTCTGCTGAAACCTGTTCACCATAGGTGACCCTGCTTGGATTTAAAATGCCTGTGGCATAGCTTCCAGCATTGCAGCAACACATATGCCACTGCACTGCAACAAAAGGACAGGCAAGTGGTGATTAAGTGCATAACAATACAACATTAATACAGTTTTCTGAATTAAACCTTCTGTCATAGAGTGGCCCTCTTTATCGCCTATTATGCTTTTGGTTGCCTTAGAGATTATTTTGTCTGATATTAATGTAACTAGCAACTTTCTTTTATTTAGAATTTGCTTTGTTGTTAAGTGCCGTCGAGTCGGTTCCGACCCACAACGACCCTGTACAGGGTTTCCGAGGGTGTAAATCTTTACGGGAGTAGAAAGCCTCATCTTTCTCCCGCGGAGCAGCTGGCAGTTTCAAACTGCTGACCTTCAGGTTCGCAGCCCGATTCGTAACCACTACGCTACCAGAGCTCCTTTAGAATTTGCTTAACATACCTTTATTAAAGTTTCTCAGCCTTTTGACTTCATTCTTTCTATTCTTGCTTTTAGATGTTTCTCTTGTAAACAGCATATACTTTTTGTTGTTGTTTTTTTAATTCACTTGAAAATACTGGCCTTAAGTGGAGCGTTTAGTCTGTTTGTATTTAATATAATTACTGAAATATTAGGATTTAAATTTATCATCTTGTTTTATGTTTTTGTTTTTTTTTTATGTGTCAGCTGTGCTATGTCAAATGTTATTTCATGCCACTGAAAACATTTTCTAACTTCTCTTGTGATTTCTTATCTGACTCCAGAGTTGTTTGGATATTTGTCCCAATATCCAAATAGTTAGGAATTTCCTGACTTTTTTTTTTTCAAGTTTTTATTGTGACTTGAGTGAAAGTTTACAGGGCAGATCATCAGTTTTACATTCAACAAATCATATGCTTTGTTTCATTGCAATGATTATAATCTCCTCCATGTACCATCAGTTAACAGTATTTCTCTCTATTCATTTTAGCTCTTTTTTTGTTTTTGTTTTTTTAACCACTCAGGCATATATAATAATTTAAACCAACAAAGAGCACATTCTGCAAGCCTGCCTCCTGGACGCCTCTAGCTGTCTTTTTACTGATTTCTACCTTAACCCTGCCAGGGTTGTCAGAGAATATACTTGGAGTGATTTCAGTGTTTTTATCCAACGAATTGTGAATTTTGATAAATGTGTGACATGCATATGAAAAAAGGGTGTAATTTGTCATTGTTGATTGCATTGTTCTAATTTTTCAATCAGCCAAGTTTGTTTAATGTGTTCAGATTTTTTTATATCTTTCACACATTTTTGCCTGCATGCTTTATTAGTCTTCGTGCAGAGGGTGTTAATTCCTCCACTATGGCTTTGAATTCTTCTTTTTTTGTTTTTGTTAAGTGCCGTTGAGTCAGTTCCTACTCATAGTGACCCTATATAGGATTTCTAAGGAACTGCTTGTGGGTTTGAACTGCCAACTTTGCGTTTTGCAGCCCAGTGCTGATCCTACAGCGCCATACCAGGAGTCCTTTCTTCTTTTAGTTTAGTCCATTTTTACTTTATATATTTTCTAACTAAATATTGAATATATTTAGATTTATGTCTGCCATGTGGGTTGGCTCTGTATCATTATGACATTTCTCTACTCAGCGTTGAGGTTGTGTAATAAGCATTAAACCAAACCTCCTGCTGTGGAGTCCAGCAGAGGGTTTCCAAGGCTGTACGTCTTCACCGAAGCAGGCTACCACATCATTCTGCCATGGAGTGGCTGCGGGGATTGAGCCTCTAACCTTATCAGTTACCAGATGAGTCTTTAACCACTGCACCACCAGAGCTCCTGCAACAGGAATTAATTATATGCTAGGCAACAACATGTGTTAATGTAAGGAGCCCTGGTTGTTGTTGTTGTTGTGAAGTGCCGCCGAGTCAGTTCCAACCCATAGCAACCCTGTATAGGGTTTCCAAGGAGAGACTGGTGAGCTTGAACCAACCTTATCTTATGGTTCAAAGCGACTTTGCAGTCCAGTGCATTAACCCACAGTACCACACCAGGGCTCCTGCTAGTGTAGTGGATTATGAGCTGGGCTGCTAATTGCAAGGTCAGCAGTTTGAATCTACCAGTTGCTCCACAAGAGAAAGATGAGGCTTTCTGCTCCTGTAAAGATTTACAGCCTTGGAAACCTTGTACAGAATTGCTATGAGTTGAAACCGACTCCATGGCACACAACCACCATATGTCAGTATAGCTACACCAGCTTTTTTGGTTAATGTTTGTATGGGATTGTATCCTATACTATTTTACTGTCCTCAACATTTCTGTCTTAATTTAAGGTGTGTTGTTTGTAAGTACCATATACTTAGTAGGTATTCCATATATCCCTTACACTCTTTTGTGTTGATTTATATTTTTTATATCTGCTTAAATTTGGATCTTTTCTATCAACTTGTCTTCCAATTCATTAACTTTTCATACTGTTTCATCTCCTATTAAGCCCATCTATTGAGTTTTATCATTTCATTTGCACTATATTTTAATTTTAGGAGGTCAGTTGATTTTTATATATATACATACATATGAATCAGGCTGCGAATCGCAAGGTCAGCAGTTCGAAACTACCAGCTGTTCCACGGGAGAAAGATGAGGCTTTCTGCTCCCATAAAGATTTACAGCCTTAGAAACCCTGCACAGGGTTAGCACGTAACCAATCAACCAATGTGTATGTTGTTGTTGTTGTGTGCAGCAGAGTTGGCTCCGACTCATAGTGACCCTGTGCAGGGTTTCTGAAGCTGTAAATCTTTACAGGAGCAGAAAGCCTCATCTTTCTCCCGTGGAACAGCTGGTAGTTTCAAACTGCTGACCTTGTAGTTTGCAACCCAATTCGTAACCACTACGCTACCAGAGCACCTTATATATATATTTCAGTTCTCTGGTAAACTTCAACATCTTTTTTCCCTTTATATGAGGATAACTCAAAAAGTATTGCTACTAGAGTTCTGGTTTATACATGCTCAGGTTTTTCCAAATAAAACGTGTTTAAACATGTCTCTACAAAGTAGCTGCAGACAAGTTCTCTCAGTATTACACTTATCTGAGACTCATTAGGGTGCTTCGACAAAAAGAGGTCCAGTCAAAACAGTGACCTTGAGGGGATCTGCTGGGCCAGTTAAATTCAAGGCAGAGAGGCCAGCTTAGAAGGTTATGGCAGCTTTTGGAGGAAGGGTGGGATAGAGGACTCCAAAAGGGTAATCTTGATGGATTTTCTCAAAGGACACAGGGCAGTTAGGAGGGATTATTAGGAAGAAACCTTAAGAGAATTGAAAACTGCATTGGTGAAATAAAGGTCAGGAAAGTTGCACTGAGGATTTTTTTTTTCATCAGGACAATACACCTGCTTAGTCTTCAAGGATAACAGGGACTGTCCTTGGAGAATTTTGTTACAGAAAAACCTTACCTCAAAGTGCACGATTATTTGGGAAAGGAGTAGAAAGGTGGGAAAACCACCTTCAGAAATGTATAAGCCTAGATGGAGATTATGTCGAGAAATAATAGCTTCACATTTTGATGTCTTTGCTTAATAAATGCTGCTGTGATCATGTAGCAATACTTTTTGACTTACCTCATTTTTAACATATTAATTGTTTTAAAGTTCGATATTTAGCTCCAATATCTGGTTTGTGTATGGGTCTCTTTTTTCCCCCCTGAACTTTGAGCATATGACCCTAGGCTTGTTTGTGGTTTGATCTACCTCTGACTCACCTTACTCCTAGAGTATAGGCCTTCTAGGTCTTCCAATTACAAATTTGTTATGTTTACTTTTACCCCTCGGGTGTAACATTTTGGGTTTTCAGTTTAATGAGGAGAGGGTCCCATATGACTTGCCACTTGTCTCCTGCCCACTCTCCAATAAACTGGTATCATCATGCAATTCCATTAAACTGATATCAGAACAGTTCTAGGGTTTTGTTTACCTCACTAGAGCAAGCAGTACATCACTATCTTGTCAGCTCTTCCATGCCTTCAAGATGATTTATTAAATACTGCAACAGCATTTTTAGATGTTTTCCATGAGAGACTTGGCCAAAATAATCTAGTCCTGGTGACTGGAAATAAAATTGTCGTTACTTTTCATGTTTTATATGATGATATTCACAGCATTGAAAAATTTTAATCATATAGTCAAATCAATCTATCTTTTATTTTTATCCGATCTTGATTTTGTGTTATTCCTAGGAAACTTTTCATTTATTCATAATTGTATTGTATTTCTATTTCTTACATTTAGATGTTTAATGTATCTGGAATTTATTTTTGTGAATAGCATAAAATTAGCATCTGTTTTACTTTAAAATGGATAACAAATTGTTCTAACACTATTGATTAAGTTTGTCAGAAAAACTGTGGCTGGCCTGTTTTGTTAATAACATTTTATTGGAATACAGCCATGCTCATTCAATTATATGTTGTCTATTGTGGCTTTTATGATAGACTGACAAAGTTGAATAGGTATGAGAGAAACCATGTAGCACAAAGCCTCAAATATTTACTCTCTGGCCATTAAAAAAAAGGTTTGTTGTTGTTGTTAAGTGCTGTTGAGTCGATTCTGACCCATAGCGACCCCGTATAGGGTTTCCAAGGAGCAGCTGGTGAGCTTGAACTGCTGACTTTGCAGTTCAAACGGCTTTGCAGTCTGGCGCATTAACCCACAGCGCCACACCAGGACTCCCTGAATTAGACCTTCCATTTTCATTGGTCTCAGTTACTACTATGGCACATTAAATATTTCATATCTATTTCTGGAATGTGTTTTATTTCTCATTCACTTAATGTGTTCTTTAAATATTGCTCTATTATAATAATTATAGCTTTATTAAAACTGTTAGATGTCATTAACCTTTATGATACAATTTTAGTCAGATTTGTTGTTGTTAAGTGTCATTGAGTTGATTTGACTCATTGTGACTCTGTGTACAACAGACTGAAACACTGCCTGATCCTGTGCCATCTCTCATTGTGATATCTTTGTAATGTTTGAGTCCACTGGTGCAGCCACTATGTCAGTCCATCTCATCGAGGGTTTTCCTCTTTCTCACTGAGCCCCTCTACTTTACCAGGCATGATGTCCTTCTCCAGATTTTGGTCCCTGCTGATACATGTCCAAGTATATGAAACAAAGTGTCATAGTCTTCCATTCTGAGGAACGTTTGGCTATAACTGCTTCCAAAATAGATTTATTCATTCTTCTGACAGTCCGTGGTATATTCAATATTCTTTACCAACAGCATAATTCAAAGGCATCAATTTTTTGATCTACACTGTATGCTGCCCTTTTGCATGCATATGAAGTGATTGAAAACACCATGGCTTGGGTCAGGTGCACCTTAGTCTTGGAAGTGACATCTTTGATTTTTAACACCTTAAAGAGATCTTTTGAAGCAGACTTGCCCATTGCACTAAATGGGTTGTTTAATTTCCGGACTGCTGCTTCCATGTTGATTGTGGATCCAAGTAAAATGAAATCTTTGACAATTTCCATCTTTTCTCTGTTTGTAGTGATGTTGTTTATTGATCCATTTTATGAGGATTTGTGTTTTCTTTATGTTGAAGTATAACCCATATTGAAGGCTATAGTCTTCTATCTTCATCAGTAAATACTTCAAGTCTTCTTCACTTTTAGCAAGCAAGGTTGTATTTATTATCTGCGTATTGTAAGTTGCTAATGAGACTTCCTCCAATCCTGATGCTGCATTCTTCATTATATAGTTCAGCTTCACAGATTATATGCTCGGTGTACAGATTGAATAAATATGGTAAAAGTATACAACCCTGATACTACAACTTTTCCTGGTATTCCCTTGTTCTAGTTCAAAAAGAAAACAAAGCCATCATGCTGATTCTGATTCAGTGATCCTATAGGACAGAGTAGAACTACCCCCATAGAGCTTCCAACACTATAAATCTTTATGGAAATGGAATGCCATATCTTGAGGCATAATTTATGTATAGTGAAATTCTCTCTTTTTATGTTTATTATTGCTATGGAGGTAATTCTGACTTTTATCGATTTTATAGGACTAAGTACAACTGATCCATAGTGTTTCCTAGACTGTAATCTTTACAGAAGCAGATCACCAGGTCTTTCTCCTTCAGAGTGACTGAGGGGTTTGACCATTGAGGACCAGGACTCTACTCTTTGAACATTTGAATTTTAACAAATGCATACAGTCAAGATACAGAACATTTTTGCCACTCCAAAAAAGTTCTCTCATGCCTGTTGGTAAATTCTTTACCCTGTTATATGAATGAAATCTTATAGTAAGTAGCCTTTTGAGTCGGGATTCTTTCATTAGCACAATGTATTTAAGATTTATCCATGTTGCAAGTATCCATAATTCATTCCTTTTAGTGCTGAATAGTGTTCCATAATAGATGTATCATGCATTGTTTATATAGTCATTGTTTGATAGACATTTGTATTGTCCCAGTTTGGGGTAGTTATAAATAGATTTATAGTTGCACACAGGATTTTATCCAGACTTAGTTTTAGTAGGACATATGGAGTCCTCGTGTAGCGCTGTGGGAAAAGTATTGGACTGTTAACTTCAAGGTTGGCAGTTCAAACCCACCAGCTGTTCTTCAGAAACCCTCTACAGGGTCACTATGAGATGGAGCTGACTCTACAGCACTTAACAGCAATAACAGCATGTTTTTATTTTTCTTCAGTAAATACCTAGGGATGAGATCATATGGTATGGAAAGTGTATGTTTAACTGTATAAGAAACTGATACACTGTTTTCCAAAGTGGCTGTACCATTTTACATTTCCCACCAGCAATGTTTGAGTTCTGAGTGTGCCACATCCTCATCAGTACTTAATACTGTCAGCTTTATTTTGTTTTTTAATTTTAATGATTCTAATGGGTAACTCATTCTAGTTTAAAATGACATTTTCTCAGTAGCTTATTATGTTGAACATTTTCTGTGTTTACTTGCCAGTTGTATACCTACTTTGGTGAACTAAATTTTTGCCCATTAAAACAAAATTGTTTTCTTACTGAGTTGCAAGGATTTTTAAAAAATATTTTAGATATTGGTGCTTCTTTAAAACTTTTTATTGTGAATTGATTAAGGTTCACAGAGCAAACCACTGTTGCATTCAACAGCTTATACACATTTTGTTTTACGGCATTGATTGCAATCTATACAATGTAACCATTTATCCTACTCCCTCCCTATGTTTCCTGTTTCTGTTCCTACCTTTTTCTCTAACCCTTCTGAACTCTGTCCTTGGGTAAATGCTGCCTTTTTGCTCTCAAATGATTGATTATTCTAAGGTGTGCATTCCTTCCTAGTGTTACTGTTCTCTTTATAGACCTGTCTGTTGTTTGATTGAAAATTGAACCTCAGGGATGAGTCTGAGGGTCTTAGTCTCCAGGGTTCCACCAGTCTCTATCCGACTAGTAAACCTAGTTTTGTTTTTCATAATTTTGAGTTTTGTTCCACATTTTTCTCCCAACTCTATCCAGGACCTTATAATGTGATCTCTTTCAGAGCCTGTCTTCTAGTCTTTGGATCATGGAGACTGATGTTCATGTGGTTCTTCTGTCTTCTCATTTTTCTTTCCTCTGTACCGGAATAAATCAGTAGTTGCACCACAGAGACTCTAGTTGCTACTCACCAAACTAGGATGTAGACCATTGTCTTTATGGACTGTTATGCCAATTGACCTTGATGTTTTCTGAGACCATAATCCTAATTCCCCAAACCCAGCAACTCATTCCCTCAAGGTGTTCAGTTATATCTAAGGCATTTTCATGATGTTACTCAATGCATATTCCACCACATTCGTAGATATCTTTGGTGATAGTTTACAGGGCCAATCATCAGTTTTACACTAAACCAATCATATTTTGTTTCATTACAATAATTACAATCCCCTCCATGCACCATCAGTTAACATTATTTACCTCTATTCCCTGTATGTGTGTGTAAACAGAACACACAGAAAATACATATTTTTTTAAATGATCAAAGGGCACATTTTGCAAGCCAGCCTCCTGCCCGCAGGCACACAGCTTTGCTCATTCCATTGGTCTAGAGTCCTTAGTTACTATATCTCTCTATGCTATCATCTCTGCTTCCATCTCTGGTGTTGCTGCTTTTCCTGGTTAGGAGCCCACATTCTACTCATGCTCTTACCTCTTGATGGTCCTAGGGTTCTCTGCTCCTGGAACGAAAGATTCACCACTTACCCCTTTTTGTTTCATATCTTCTACCTTTATAGGTGTGACAATTGCAATTAGTCATGATAACAATTACTCACTACTGAATCAAAAGAATCCTATCCCCATCCTCCCCATCTCTTTTCACCAGATCCATCTGGAAGAGAGGAAAACTATTCAGTGGGAATTCTACCTTACTCCCCGTGTTCTGAAACTAAGCACACTCTTGAAAGCTTGTAAGTCAGCTACTTCGTGCCTTTATAGCCCCTATTTTTGGTAGCCAGTGTCTAAGTTTCCCTCCATATCAACCCTGTATACTAAGGGGACAGGCTTGATCCTTGATGTGAAGAATTCTTCCCTCTCAGTTGGAATTTTGAGCAACTACATCCGAAAACAAAGGTCCCATTTATCAAATTTTAGCAATTTATGCTTGCTTCTTGTATCAAACTTATTTATCTTCCTCTAGTTGAATTCTGATCAGCAAGCCATCCAAGGTAGGTCAGATGGGTACTAGCTGAAAATTTGGTTGTTCTTGTGTGCCTTCCCTTGCCACACACACTTCAGACTAGCTGGCTGCTTCACTCTCTGCTTTAGCCCCCAGTGGCTAGGTCAGTGTCCATGGGCTTAGGAGAGCCCAAGTTTCCCTAAACTGAAGACTCGCCAGCCCTTCTTCTTTCTTCTCTCACCTCAAGGTTGACGGCTACCTATGGAACATGGTGGAACTCAGCCCATGTCTTCATTGCTGCATTTCCCTCATTTCACTCATAAGCAGACCAAAGCAGTCATCAGTGAATTTCCATGCATGCTCATGTTTTCCTTTTGATTTTCAGTCTTAGAAGGGGGTTTATCCTAATGGGTTGACTTTTCTTGCCTTGATGACTTCCAGGCGAACAGCTTGCTTGTTCTTGTAACAGCCAAACAGTGTGCTCTTTTTTTTTCTCATTTTCCCTGCTGGTCTTTCTTTCAGAACGTATCTTCTGTTTCTCTGGCTGCTCCAGGTTGGTCTGCATGTCCTAAAAGATTTACTTTTACTTTTCTCTTTCCCTGCTTCTAAATTGTTATTACTACAATCTGGAGGTTTTAAAGTCTCTATTTTTATCTTACTACCCATTCTGATTTTCATTTTTTTTATACAAAGGAGGCTTTAGAAAGTTCATAGAAAAATGGAACTAGAAGATAATGAAATTTTTCCATGAACTTTTGAAGTCCCCTCCTATACCTGTCTGCCTCTGTGCCATCATCTCCTGCTCTCCTTGCTCCATTTACTCTAGCTCTAGAGGCTTCTTTGTTTTTCCTTTATACCAGAAATGTCCCTGTCTTAGGCCTTTGTATTTGACCTGAAATACATTTCCCTATATATTCATGTGGCTGACTTTCTCACCTTCTAAAAGGTCTGGTGTGCCACTGTAAGATAAGTGCTGAACTGCTAACTGAAAGGTTGGTAGTTCAAACCCACCAGCGAATCCTTGGAAACCCTTTAGAGAGTCTCTATTGAGTTGGAACCAACCGAAAGCACTTAAGAACAACAATAAAAGGTCTTCACTCAAATGTCACCTTTTCAGTAAAGCTTTCTCTGATCACTCCCCCAAAATTGCAATCCCACTTTCTTCAGGTCCCCTTTTCTTTTCCCGACTTTGTCTTCATAGCACTTATGACCATGCTATTTTTTCTATTAACTGATGTATTGTCTATTTTTCTCTATTACAATTTTAGGTTTCCCGTGCCCAGAATAAAACCTAGCATATATAATATTATTAAGTATTTAAATAATGAATCTTTGTATATTTAACATTTTTATAAATTGGGACTATACTAGATTTCTAACTGCATGGTCATTGGTTCAAACCCACCAGCTTGCCCGTCAGGAGAAAGATGTGACTTTCTGCTCCCATGAAGATTTATCATCTCAGAGCCCCCCCTATACAAGATTTATTGTACTATGAGTCAGAATTAACTTGAGACAGTTTGTTTTTGTTTTAGATAACAAAACAGAGCATGGTGGCTCTGTAGGCTTAACACTGGAATGACTGCACACCACAAGTTTGGCACTTCTAGCCCACCAGCTGTTCCGTGTGAAAAGGATAAAGCTCTCTACTCCTGCAAAGATTTACAGCGAACAGAATGCCTCATCTTTCTCCCACAGAGCGGCTGGTAGTTTCAAACTGCTGACCTTAACGTTCACAGCCCGATTCGTAACCACTACCCTATATATATATATATATACTGTTGTTGTTGTTGTTGTTAAGTGCCGTCGAATTGGTTCCGACCCATAGCGACCCTGTACAGGGTTTCCGAGGGTGTAAATCTATCTTTACGGGAGTAGAAAGCCTGATCTTTCTCCCGCCTATATATACTACATACGTATGTATACATATATAAGGAGCTCTGGTAGTGTAGTGGTTATGAATCGGACTGCAAGCCGCAAGGTCAGCAGTTCCGCGGGAGAAAGATGAGGCATTCTGCTCCCATAAAGATTTACAGCCTCGAAAACCCTGTGAAGGGTCGCTATGAGTCGGAACCTACTCCACGGCACAAAACAACAAATAACAACTATATATATACGCGTATATATATTGTTGTTGTTATGTGCCGTGGAGTCAATTCTGACTCATAGCGACCCTGTATAGGGCTTCCAAAGAGGGGCTGGT
The DNA here is from genome assembly GCF_000296735.1 of Chrysochloris asiatica. Classification (NCBI taxonomy): domain Eukaryota; kingdom Metazoa; phylum Chordata; class Mammalia; order Afrosoricida; family Chrysochloridae; genus Chrysochloris; species Chrysochloris asiatica. Next base: position 12,002,415 of record NW_006408605.1, on the reverse strand, counting down.
GAACTTGAACCGCTAACTTTGAGGTTCAAATGACTATGCAGTCCAGGGCATTAACCTAGTCCATATATATATATGGACTCCTGGTTTGATGCTGTTGGACAAGCACACAACCATAAGATGGGTTTGAAATGCAAGGTTGATGGTTCAAATTCATCATATATAGCTGAAACCCCCATTTTTTTATATATAAAATGTATTATTGTGAATTATGTGATAGTTTGCTTGGGAGAACATTAGTTTTATATTCATTCTATTGTATATCGTTTCATTGCCATGGTTACAATCCCCTCCATGCATCATCAACCAACCAAAGGGTTTACGCTACAAGCCTGCCCCCCACCCCCCACCCCCCGGGTCTTCAGCTGCTCCATCTCGCCACGTCATCGTCTCTGCCTCCATCTCAGGCATCACTGCTTCTCTGGGTAGGGTCCCTCTGTGCACTCTTCTCCATTGATGGTCCTAGGGACCTCCGCTCCTAGACTGGAAAGTTAATCGCTCCCCTCCTTGCTATAAAATGTCTACCTTTACATTTCCAACCCTCACAACCAGTCCTGATAACAATTATGCACTATTGTGTCACAAGAGACCCATCTGCATTTCATTTCATCAGCTCCTCCTAGACAGATTGGATACTACTCACTGGAAATTCTACCTTCCTCCAGGCCCTCTGGATCTAGGTTCTCTCTTGAAAGCTTGTAAGCCAGTCACTTCTTGCCTTTGTAGC
>NW_006408605.1:11973210-12000656 GCF_000296735.1 Chrysochloris asiatica | reverse complement strand
CCCCCTTTTCCCCATTCCAACCATGTCTCAATCTCTGTATTCCAGAGCCCTGTTGTTCCAAGGTTGTGCATACATCATTATTTACCTCTGTCCCACTTAGCCCGTTCAAACCTGACTAATTGTTCTCCCATCTGCTTTGTTCTTCCATTCCCCTCTCCCTTCTTGTATATAGCCCGCCTCCCCAGCACCCAAACTACCCTGTATCTAATCCCTGCGCTCCACTTTCCCCTCCCTTCCCTCACCCACCCCTAACATCCCAGCAATCAACAAAGAATCCCCCCACCTCACCCCACTTTAGTATGGGTTCTTTTTCTTAGTCTTTTACAGTAGTGGTCCTATGCAGTATTTCTCTTTTTGTGACTGACTAATTTCACTCAACGTAATGCCCTCAAGGTTCATCCATGTTAACCAGTGGTTTGCAGCTTCCTTGTTGTTCTTCAAGGTAGCATAATATTCCATTGTGTGTATGTACCACAGTTTGTTTATCCATTCTTAAGTTGATGGGCACTTTGGCTGCCTCCATCTTTTTTCTATTGTAAATAGTGCTGCTATGAACATTGGTGTGCATATATCTTCTCGTGTTGTGGCTCTTTTTTCTTGTGGGTAAATACCAAGTAGAGGAATTGCTGGATCATAAGGTATTTCTATTTTCAACCTTCTGAGGAAGCTCCATATTGCTTTCCAGAAAGGTTGGACCATTTTGCAATTCCACCAACAATGCAGGAGTGTCCCAGTCTCACCACATCCCCGCCAGCATTTATTGTCCTCTAGATATTTTGTTTTTGCTGTTATTGTTGGTGTGAGATGATATCTCATTGTTGTTTTGATTTGCGTCTCTCTAATAATGGCTCTCTGTTGGCTGCCCGGATCTCTTCCTTGGTGAAGTGTCTGTTCATGTCCTGTGCCCACTTTTTAATTGGGTTATTCGTCTTTTTCTTGTAGAGGTGTTTTAGTTTCCTATATATTTTAGAAATGAGTCCCTTGTCTGATGTGTCATTGCAAAAGATTTTTTCCCATTCTGTGGGTTCCCTTTTTACTCTTCTGGTGAAGTCTTTTGATGCACAGAAGTTTTTAATTTTCAGTATGTCCCACTCATCTATTTTGCCTACTTTTGATTGTGTGGTTTTTAAAATGTGAAACCCCATTTTTGATAGCCAGTGTCTAAATTTCTTACCCTGTCAACCCAGTACACTGAGGAAAGAAGGTTGTTCTTTGATATGAAGAATCCTTCCATTCTGGTTGGAATTTTAGTCACTGCATTTATAGACAAAAGTATAGTTTGTCGAATTGTAGAAATTTGCACTTGTTCTCAGTATCAAACATCTTTATCTCCCTTGGTTCACGTTCTGGTCCACTAGCCAACCAAATTAGGTCAAATGGGTACTAACTGCAAGTTTAGGAGCTTACACACACCTCCCTACACTTCAGACCAGCTGGCCGCTTCACTTTCAGCTCTAGCCCCTAAGGGCTAGGTGAGTGCGCATGGGCTCAGGGGTTCATACATCTTCCTAAATGTCATACCAGCCAGCCCTTCCTCTTCTCTCTCTCATCTCAAGATCAATGGGTGCCAATGGAACATGACCAGATGCAGCCCATATCATCATTGCTGCATTTTCCCCACTTGCACTCTCAAGTAGACCCAAGCGGTCACCAGTGAGCACATTATACTTTTCATGCATTCCCTTTGAGTTTCAGTCCTAGAAGTGGGTTTTCCCTGATGGGCTAGCTTTTCTTTCCTTGATGCTTTCGAAGTAAGCAGCTTGCTTGATACTCAAACAGCCAGTCTGCTTTTTTTCTGCAGGTCTTTCTTTCGGTAAGCATCTTCTGTTCTCCCACCAGTTCTAGGTTGTTCTGCACATCTTTTCTAGTGGGAATGTGGGAACATATTTTTATGCCATGAGATTTACAAAAATGTCTAACAAACTTATAGAAGAAATGCTGTCCATATTTATAACAAAATCAGTGAGAGGAAATATTATAAAGAAGTATCATATTCAATAGTAAGTAAGAGATCATAGGTAGTCAGGAAAATCAAGAACATTTTGATAGAGAAAGTAGTATTTAATATGGAGTTTGAAAAATAGGATTTTTAATAGGCATAGAGGGAACCCAGTGGCAGACTCTATCTAGCACAGGCAAATTGCAGCCCGCAGATTAAATGCCCGTTTTGTCATTACAGCTTTATTGGAGCACCTAGAGCTGCCTTTGTGCTGTATTGGCAGAATTCAGAACTTGAGACAAACCATATGAGCCACAAAACCTAAAATATTTACTAATTAGCCTTTTACTGAAAGTTTGCTGATTTCTGTAAATAGATAGTATATTGTTGGGAAAGTATTACTGGTAATGACTGAAGAAGTAGAGTTATTTGTTATAATGGATGGGATCAGTAATAGAAGTGGGTGGACTCTTAAAAGGTTAACCTTGAAGGGATGGAATTGGGAGAATGTTATTAATAGAGGAGAAAGAGGAGCCATTCCAAGCTGGGATAATTACTCAGTAGGGCACAAAAGGGGTTTTCCCTTAATCATACTTTTCTAATCTTTCTCTTGCTAGCCAAGAAGGATCAGGAAGGCGGAGAAGAAAAGAAATCTGTGCAAAAGAAAAAAGTAAAAGAATTGAAGGTGTTGGATTCAAAGACGGCCCAGAATCTCTGTGAGTAACTCTATTTGAAATGTTAAGAAGTTCTCTCAGAACTAGCAGATTCAGAGTCCTTCAATATGAAACTTCCATTGAATGAATTTCTCCTGTATACCAGGCATTTGCATAATAAGATTCTCATATCTAGTTTGATCCCTTCAATAGCACTGCAAAATTGTTGGTATCCAGTTTCATGCTAAGGAAACAGAGGCTAAGATTTTCAGGAATTTGCTTCTTCATATAGCTTAGATTTTCTAATTTTAAAGCCCTTGTAGCGCTGTGGGTTTGAATTGCAAGGTCGATGGTTCAAGCTCACTAGTTGCTCCTCAGATCGCTGTGAGTCAGAACCAACTCAGTGGCACTTATCAACACTGTTTCCATTGTATCCACATAATATCCAGTGTAAATGTTCTAGCCATTGTAAATTTTTTTCTCACTTTCTGAAAAATACTTCCTTTAAATGCAGGCACTGACTTGACTTCAATAAAATCTAAAATAACTGTGGTTTAGATTGTTGTTATGTGCCTTCGAAATGGATCTGATTTCATAGCGACCCTGTATAGGGTTTCTGAGGAGCAACTGGTAGATTTGAACCACCAATCTTGAGAATCAAGCTGACCTTAAAATCCAATGCTTTATCCTACAGCTTCACCCCAGGACAATGTAAATCTTATGCTTCTTAGGGCAGGATCAGTGTCTCCAGAGAACTTTCTATACTAAGCTTCCTACTTATAATTGATTGATGACGAAAACAACTTTCAGATGAGAAATTCCTCTGCACAGTTAATGTTTTGTTAGCTTCTGTCAAATTGGCCCCCAACTCATGGCAATTCGTGGTGGAACTGGACTGTTAGTATGTTCATTGGCTGAGTTTTCAGAACTTGATGGCCTGGCCTTTCTTCCTAGTCTGTCATAATTTGACAGCTCTACTGAAACCTGTTCAGTATCATAGCAACACACCAGCCAGGCTGTGCTTATTTGGACAATCAGTATGAATAAGTTATTTTGTTGTTCAGGTTAACTTTTGATCTATCTGTATTATTCTGTACTCCTGGTATAATGCTGTAAAATAAACACTGGACTGTGAACTACAGGATTGGCAGTTCACACATACCAACTGTTCTTTGGAAACCTTATACAGGGTCACTGTGAGTCCAAACAAACTCAACAGCACTTAACAACAACATATTATGCTGACTACTATAGATTTAAATAAGGAGCTCTGGTAGCATAGTGGTTACGAATTGGGCTGCGAACCACAAGATCAGCAGTTCGAAACTACCAGCTGTTCTGCGGGAGAAAGATGAGGCTTTCTGCTCCCGTAAAGATTTACAGCCTTGGAAACCCTGTACAGGGTCGCTATGACTCGGAACCAACTCCACGGCACATAACAACAACATAGATTTAAATATTGGTTCAACAAGTATTTGAGGTTCTACTATGCACCAGGCTCTATTAGGCACAAGGAGCCCTGGTAGCACTGTGAATTTAGGCATTAACTTCTAACTGCAATCTTGGCAGTTCAAACTCATCAGCCTCTCTGCAAGAGAAAAATGAGGCTATCTCCTCCCATAAAGATTTATAGTCTCTGAAACCTTGATAGGATCTAAGTGATTTAGAATGACTCACTGGCAGTGGAAGTTTTAAGGCATAAGTTCTAGAGCTGAAAAGGGCATGTTGTTGTTAGATTCCTTGAAGTCAGTTCCGACTCATAGCGACCCTTTACAGTACAGAGCGAAACACCGTGCCATCCTAAACCATCCACACAATTGTTATGTTTGAGCCCATTGTTATTGCCACTGCATCAGTCCATCTTGTTGGGGTTCTTCTTTTACACTGATCATCTGCTTTTCTGAGCCTCAAGTTCTTCTCCAGTGACTGGGTCCTCCTGATAATATGTCCAAAGTACAGGAGATGAATCTCATAATCCTTGCTTGTAGGAGCATTCTGGCTGCACCTCTTCTAAGACAGATTAGTTTGTTCTTATGGCACTCCATGGTACCTTCAATGTTCTTTACCAGTACCATAAGCCAAGTGCATTCGTTTTTCTATGGTCTTCTTTCCTTATTGTTCATCTTTCACATGCATATAATGTGATTGAAGATACCATGTCTTGGGTCAGGCAGGCCTAGTTCTCAGACTGACATCTTTGTTCTTGAATGTTTTAAAGACATCTTTTGCAGCAGAGTTGCCTAATGTGATACACCATTTGATTTCTTGACTGCTGCTTCCATGAGCATTGATTGTGGTCCAATCAAATTTAAGTCTTTGACAACTTCAATCTTTGCTCCATTTTATCATGGTCCAGTTGTGAAGATTTTTGTTTTCTTTATATCAAGGTGCAATCCATACTGAAAACTTAGTCTTTGCTCTTGAAATACTGATGTATTTCAAGTCCTTTTTGCATTCAGCAAGCAAGGTTGTGCCATTTGCATGTCAGAGGTTGTTAATTAGTCTTCCTTCAATTTTGATGCCTTATTCTTCTTCATATAATTCAGCTTTTATGATTATTAGCTCAGCATACAGATTAAGTGTGGTGAAAGGATATAACTATGATGCACATCTCTCCAAATTTCAAACCATTCAGTATCCCTTGTTGTGTTCATATGACTGCCTCTTGGTCTATGTACAAAAATTATGCATAGAAATGGATATATATTCCATAAAATCCACTCCTACTCCTGTGACATGCTTACTGTCCCCATTTTTCCCAGTGAAGAAACTAAAGTTTGGAAGTTGTGACCTGACCAAGGTCACACATAGAGTAGTGAGCCTTTATATGTTTCTTAGCTATACAGTCTTCACCACATATCTGTCAGTTTATTGTACAGTGGTGGGTTGCATGTTGCTGGAAGCTATGCCACTGGTGTTTCAAATACCAGCAGGGTCATCCATGGTGGACAGGTTCCAGCAGAGCTTTTAGACAAGGAACAGATTAGGAAGGAGTAGCTGGTCCACTTCTGAGGGATCAGCCCTTGAAAACTTTATGAATAGCTGTAAAACATTGTCTGATGTAGTGCCAGACAATGACCCCCTTTAGTTGGAAGGCACTCAAAATGCAACTGAAGAAGAACTGCCTCCTCAAAGTAGAGTCGACCCTAATGATGTGGATGGAGCAGAGCTCCTGGGACCTGCATTTTCTGATGGTGCACAACGCAAGATGAGAAGAAACAGCTACAAACATCCGTTGATAATCATGTGGAAGTATGTGGAATGTACTAAGTATGAATCTAGGAAAATTGGACATTTTCAAAAGTTAAATGGAACACATAAAGATTGATATCCTAGTCATTAGTGAGTTGAAATGAACTGGTATTGGCCATTTTGAATCAGACAGTCATGGTTACTATGTTGGGAACCAATAATTAAAGAGAAATGGTGTTGCATTCATTGTCAAAAAGAGCATTTCAAGATCTGTCTTGAAGTACAGTGTTGTCTGTGATACAATAATAACCATATGTCTGCAAGGAAGACCAGTTAATAAAAGTATTATGCAAATGTATGCACCAACCACCAAAGCCAGTCATGAAGAAATTAAAGAGTTCTACCAACTTCTCCAGTCTAAAACTGATCAAACATACAATCAAGAAGAATGTCAAATTACTGGTGATTGGAGTGTGAAAGTTGGAAACAAAGAGGAAGGACAGGTAGTTAGAAAATATGGCCTTGGTGATAAAAATGAAGCTGAGGGATCACACAATAGAATTTTGCAAGACCAACAACTTATTCATTGCAAATACCATTTTCAACAACATAAACAGCAACTGAACACATGGACCTTACCAGATAGAAAATACAGGAATCAAATTAACAACATCTGGGGGAAGAGAGGATGGAGAAGCTCAATATCATAAGCCAAAGCAAGGCCAGGAGCCGACTGTGGAATAGATAATGAATAACTCATATGCAAGTTCAGGTTGAAGCTGAAGAAAATTAAAACAAGTCCACAAAGAACCAAAATATGACCTTGAACATATCCCACCTGAATTTAGAGATCATCCAAGAACAGATTTGATACATTAGATACTAATAACTGAAGACCAAAGGAGTTGTGGGATGCCATCAAGAACATCAAATACAAAGAAAGCAAAAGATCAATTAAAATACAGGAAAGAAAGGGAAGACCAGAGTGGATGTCAGAAGAGTCTCTGGAATGAAGAATAGCTAAAGCAAGTGGAAGAATAAAGCAGCTGAACAGAAAATTTCAAAGGATAGCTCCAGAAGACAAGTTAAAGTATTATAATGAGATGTGAGTTAGAAAGCTAAAAGGGAAGAATACACTCAGCATTTCTCAAGTTGAAGGAAGCTTGAAAGAAAAAAATTAAAGCTTCGACTTTTCAATTTTGAAAGATTCTATGGGTAAAATACTGAATGATGTAGGAAGTATGCAAAGAAGATGGAAGGAATACGCAGAGTCATTGTACCAAAAAGAATTAGTCAATGCTCAACCATTTCAGGAGGTAGCATATGATCAAGAACTGATGGTGAAGGAAGAAGTCCAAGCTGCACTGAAGGCATTGGTGGAAAATAAGGCTCCAGGAATTAACTGAATACAAACCAAAATATTTCAACAAACTAATGCCATGCTGAAGGCAGTCATCTATGCCAGGAAATATGGAAGACAGCTACTTGGCCAACTGACTAGAAGAGATCCATATTTTTGCCCATTCCAAAGAAAGGTGACCCAACAGAATGTGGAAATTAGAGAACAACATCATTAACATCACAAGCAAGTAAAATTTTGCTAAAAGATAATTCACTGTTACAATAGTATATCAACAGGGAACTACCAGAAACTCAAATCAGATTCGGAAGAGGATATAGAATCAGAGCTATCATTGTTGATGTCAGATGGATGTTGGCTGAAAACAGAAAACACTAGAAAGATATTTACTTGTGCTTTATTGACTGTGCAAAGGCTTTAATCTGTGTGGGTCATGACAAGAAGCAAGAATGGCAAGACTTTCTCTCTCATACTTTTTACATGTTATTAGAATGGGCCAGTCTCTGGAGAAAAACACCATCCTTGGTAAACTGGAAAGTCAGCGAAAAAGAGGAAAACCCCCCAAGGGGATAGATTGACACGTTGGCAGCAACAGTGGACTCAATCATAACTATTGTGACAGTGGCATAGAACCAGGCAGTGTTTTGTTCTCTTGTTCATAGGATTGCTATGAGCTGGTACCAACTCAACAGCACCTAACAACAACAGCCCATCTTTCTAGCCACTTACCTATCCATTTGTCTTACTTGGTGGCTTTTGTGTTGCTGTGATGCTGGATGCTGGTGGATAGGTTTCAGCATAGTTTCCAGACTAGGAAAAAGGAGAAGCAGACCACTTCTGAATGGTCAGCCACTGAAAACCTTATGAATAGCACCTGAACATTGTCAGATATAGTGCGTGTAGATGAACCCCTCAGGTTGGAAGGCACTCAAAATACGACTGGGGAAAAGCTGCCTCCTCAAAGTAGAGTTGATCTCAATAACATGACTGGAGCAAAGCTTCATTTGCTGTTGGGGTCCAATTCACAATGAAAAGAAACAGTTGCAAACATCCATTAATAATCAGAACATGGAATGTACAGAGTCTGAATCTAGGAAAATTGGAAGTTGTGAAAAAGGAACACATTAAAAATCTATATCCTAGACATTAGTGAATTGAAACGGACTGGTATTGGCCATTTTGAATGGGGTAATTGTGGCTTACTGTGTTGGGAATGACAAATTAAAGAGATAATCACTTATTAAATTAAAGGGATTAGAATGCAAAAGTTGAAAGCAGGAAGATTAGGTAGTTGGAAAATATGGCCTTTGTGATAGAAACAATGCTGGAGATCGCATGACATAATTTTGCAAAACCAACAGCTTATTCACTGAAAATATTGTTTTTCAGTAACATAAAAGGTGAATATACATGTGGACCTCCCCACGTGGAATACACAGGAATCAAATCGACTACATCTGTAGGAAGAGACAGTGGAAAATCTCAATATCATCAGCAAGAAACATGGTTAGGGTCCGACTATGGAACAGACCATAAATTGCTCATGCAAGTTCAGGCTGAAGCTGAAGAAAATTAAAACAAGTCCACAGTAGTCAAAATATGTCCTTGAGTATATCCCACCTGAATTTAGAGACCATCTCCAAAACAAATTTGATGCATTAGACACTAATGACCAAAGACCAGGAGAGTTGTGGGAGGACATCATACATGAAGAAAAGCAAAAGGTCAGTAAGAAGACAGGAAAGACAGAGAATATCAAAATGGATGTCAGAAGACACTCTGAAACTTACTCTTGAACATAGAGTAAGCTAAAGCATCTGTAAGAAATGAGGAAGTTAAAGAGCTGACCAGAAAAAATTAAATGGCAGCTTAAGAAGACAGAGTCAATTATTATAATGTAATGTACAAAGACCTGGAGTTAGAAAACAAAAAGTGAAGAACATGCCCAACATTTTGCAAGCTTAAAGAACTGAAGAAAAATTTCAAGCCTTGGGTTGCAATATTGAAGGATTTTGTGAACAATAAAGGAGTCCTGGTGTGGTACTGTGGGATAATGCACTGAACTGCAAGGTCAGTGATTCAAGCTCACCAGCCACTCCTCAGAAACCCTACACAGGGTCGCTATGGGTTGGAACTGACTGGGCGGCACTGAACAACAACAACAGATGAGCAATAAGAAAGACTATAACTGAATCACTGTATTTGAATTATCGTGTTGGAAAAGAATATTAGAAGTACTGCCAGAAAAACAAATCTGTCTTGGAAGAAGTGCAGCCAGAATGCTACTAGAAGCCAGGATGGTCGAGACTTTGTGTCTCATACTTCAGACATATTATAAGGAGGGACCAATTCCTAGAGAAGGACATCATGTTTGATAAAGTGAAGGGTCAATGAAAAAGAGGAAGACCTCCCCCAATGAGATAGATTGATACAGTAGCAATGGGCCCAACCATAACAACAATTGTGAGTATGGCACAGGACTTGGCAGTGTTTCATTACTATCACATGCAAATAAAACTTTGCCAAAAATAATTCAAAAGTGGTTACAGCAGTACATAGATAGTGAACTGCCAGAAATTGAAGTCAGACTCTGAAGAGGAGCTGGAATGAAGGATATCATTGCTGACATCATATGGATCTTGGCTAAAAATAGAGCATACCAGCAAGATGTTTACTTGTGCTTTATTGTGCAAAGTCTTTCGACTGGATTGTAACAAACTATTGCTAACATTGCGAAGAATGGGTATTCCAGAACACTTGTGACCCATGAGGATCCTGTACATAGACCAAGTAGTAGTCATTAGAACAGAGCAAGGGGATACTGAATGGTTTGAAATCAGGCAAGGTGTGTGTCAGGGTTGTATCTTTTTACCATATTTATTCAGTTTATATGCAGAGCAAATATTCCAAGAAGCTAGATTCTGTGAAGATGAACATGGCATCAGGATTGGAAGGAGACTCATTAACAACCTGTGATAATGAAGATGATACTACCTTGCTTGCCGGAAGCAAAGAGGACTTGAAATTCTGATGAACATCAAAGACTACAGTCTTCGGTATGGCTTGCATCTTAACATAAATAAAGTGAAGATCCTCATCATGATAAATGGAGAAAAGGTTGATGTTATCAAAGACTTCATTTTGCTTGAATCTTATAGTCAGCACTCATGGTAACAGCTGTCAAGAAATCAAACAACATATTCCATTTTGCAGATCTGCCACAAAAGACCTCTTTGAAGTGTTAAAAAGCAGAGATGTCAGTTTGAGGGCTAGCGTGCACCTTACCCAAGCCATGATATTTTTTAGTCACTTCATATTCATATGGGAACATGGTGGTGCTAGATGATAAACGATGGACCGCGAACCACAAGGTCCACAGTGAAAGTCCTCCAGCCACTCTGCAGGAGACAGATGAGTCTTCCTGTTCCTGTGAAAATGTAAAACCTCAGTAAGCCTCAGAAACCCTATACAGGGTCACTGTGAGTCAGAACCAACTCAATGGCACGTAGCAGCAACAACATATTCATATCAAAGTTGGAGAATGAATAATGAAGACCATGAAAAATTGGTTCATTTGGTGCTGGCAAAGAATATTGAAAGTTCCATGGACTGCCAGATGAAGAAACAAATCTGTGTTGTAAGAAGTACAGTCAGAGAGTGCTCCTTAGAAGCCAGGATGGCAAGACTTCATCTCTCATTCCTGGGACATGTTGTTGGAAAGGATTATTTCCTGGAGAAGAACATCATGCTTGTTAAAGTGGAGGGTCAGAGAAAAAGAAGACGATCCCCCAAAAGATAGACTGACACAGTGGCAGCAACAGTGGACTCAAACATTAGAATAATTGCGAAGGTAGCCCAGGGTTGGACAATGTTTTGTTCTGTTTTAAAGGCTCTGGAATCAATTCCATATGTAAATTCTGGCTCTGTACTTACTAACAGTGTGGTGTTAGATGAGTAACTTTACTTTAAGTACTAGTTTCTTATTCTGTAAAGTAGGACTAATAATACCAGCTTATAATACGCCAGACTGCAAAGCCATTTGAATTGCAAGGTTGGTGGTTCAAGCTCACCAGCTGCTCCTTGGAAACCCTATACAGGGTCGCTATGGGTTGGAATCTACTTGACGACACTTGACAACAACAACATAGAGATAGTATGAATAAGGTTAATGTATATAGATTGCTTATTGTGTTTAAGATGCTATGTCTTACATATAATGTACACTCAACACATGATTGCTGTTCATTCATTGGAGTCTCTGGGTGGTGCAAATGGATAATGTGCTCATTGCTAACCAAAAGGTTGGAAATTGAGTCCACCCAAAGGTCTCTCAGAAGAAAGACGTGGTGATCTACTTTTGAAATCTCAGCCATTGAAAACCCTATGATCCTAACTCTGACACACATGGGGTGGGGCGGGGACAATTGCCAAGACTTGGAATTAGTCAACTCAGTGACACATAGTTTGATTTTTTTTTTTTAGTCATTGACTTTATGGGTAAACAAAGGGAAGTAGGGTACACTAGATAATTGTATTTTTTTTAATGCTGTAAAGTGGAGGAGAGAAGATAGTAATTTGAGAGGAACATGGGGTCAGGAACAAATTTTTTTTAGAGAGGAGAAATTTGATTATGTATAAGTGCTGAAAGGCAAGGTTTAATAATAGGGTCAACTCTTCTATTGAAGTAAAAGGAAATGATAAGTACATAGGTATGTTGTTGTTATGTGCCATTGAGTCAGTTCCGACCCATAGTGACCCTGAACAGGCTTTCCAAGGCTATAAATCTTTACAGGAGCAGAAAACCTCCTCTTTCTCCCACGGAGCAGCTGATAGTTTCGAACTGCTGACTTTGCGGTTCACAGCCCTATTCATAACCACTACGCTACCAGAGCTCCTTAGTACATAGGTATAGTTTCTGATAAATTTACAGAAGTCTTGACACAGTATTCTCTTAGGTTATTCTGAAATAGTCCTTACCCCAGTCTTTTCCAGCCAGGCTCCTGTTGAGACTCCCCAATGCTGATAGGTTATAGGTAGCATAAAAGAAAGCTGAGAAAGGTACTTGACCAATGACTTCCGTTTTTCTCAGGAAGAGGAGCAAGATCCTCTCAGAACAAATGGGGAAGTGGTGGAATAGGAAATGGAGATATTTTGGAGGAGCGCTGAGAGGGGATGGAGTAGTGAGCTAGGAAAACACAGAAAGAGTACCAAGCAGTGCTGAGATCCCAAGTCTCAAGGGTACCATTACCAATTCAAAGACTTTGATCTGCAGCGTTTTCACTGATAGTGTTTATCAGTCCAGGTGTAAGAGTAGAGAAATGAGATGATGGGATTAACCAGAGACTGGGACGGTGAAGGAAACAAAAAAGTTTGAGAGTAAGTGACAGACTGTGAGGCTGTGTTAAACAGAGAAGGCAGACTGGATCTGATTACATTCTGAGAGAAGAAAATGGCCCGGAGACTCCTGGTAAGATTCAAGAGTCAATTTAAAGGTGAAAATGAGAAAGTTGGAAGGATTTGTTGTTGTTAAGTGCCGTAGAGTCTATTCCGACCCATAGTGACTCTGTATAGGGTTTTCAAGGAGCAGCTGGTGAGCTTGAAACACCAACCTTGCAGCTCAAACGACTTTGCCATTTGACACATTGGCCCACAGCAAAATGTTTATTAGGGAATGGGATAGATCACCTTAAGGATCAGAGCAGTTAAAGGCAGTGGCTTTGAGGATGGAGTCATGGAAGTAGAGGACTAAAACAGATTGGGGTGAAAGTGTGATGCATATAGACAGAGGGTCAAAGATTTCGTGGGTGAGCAAAGGCACAGAATTGTGGTGTTTTTATAGTTCATGGAACTGTGTTGCTGATATGTGATATAAATGGAGAGCTTAATGAGGGAGAAAACTGACGTGGTAGGACCCTTAAACATAGGGCTCAGGAACTCGGATTTTAATTATATAGACAATGAGGAGCTATCTGGTATGGTGCTTTAGGAAAAGCACTGGACTGCTATCCAAAAACTCGGTGGTTCAAACCCACCAGCCACTCATTGGAAATCCTGTATGGGGTTGCTGGGAGTTGGAACCAAGTCGACAGCACTTAACAACAATAACAAGGAGCTATCTGAAGATTTTGAGAGTAACTTGAAGAGATCCCTCCTAGGAAGGTTGTCCTGCATGGGTTTGTAGAGTGGGTTGTTCTTAAGTACCACTGGGTCAATTCCGACCCATGGCGACCCTGTATCGGGTTTCCAAGGAGCAGCTGGTGAGCTTGAACCGCCAGCCTTGCTGTTCAAACAACTTTGCAGTCTGATGCATTTCGGGATGGCAAAAAAAAGCATGTCTTTCTATCTCATTTCCCTGCAGCAATCTTTTTGGGTTCCTTTCGAATGCCCTACCAAGAGATTAAGACTGTCATCTTAGAGGTGAACGAGGCTGTTCTGACTGAGTCTATGATCCAGGTAAGGAGCAGGGTGTTTGCTGGAGCTGACTCTTTCTTCTGCATAGCTGTACACTAGCCCCATCTGTGTTCTGCTCTGATGAGGACGGTCCTCTAGTATTGTTGACTTAGAGTGCTAGCTCTGGATAAGTTTCCATCACTCCTGATGGGTAGTTATTTCTGGTCTATTTTCAAAAATCCTGTGATCTCTCTAGCTGCCTCTAATCCTCCACTTTCCCTCCAACACATGTTTCCTTCTTAGTGGTCCTTGGGCAGAGTATGTATGACTGACAGGAGAATCAAGTTAAGATTCATGGTGTCAACTCCTCCCCCTGAAACTGACAGAAGTCCCTTTTCTCTTTCAGAACCTCATTAAGCAGATGCCAGAGCCCGAGCAGTTAAAAATGCTTTCTGAACTGAAGGATGAATATGATGACCTGGCTGAGTCAGAGCAATTTGGCGTGGTGGTAAGTGATTTCTGTGGCCATGGCCCATGGAGGGTAGCTTGGGTACTGCTCTCTGCCTTTTGTCTAATTTGAACTTATTTTATCTTTCCTCCCTATTCTGTAACTCCCAATTCTCAAACCTATGTATTTTTCTCACTTTTCTCTCCCTATTGGCTATAATGGAACTGCTTATCTTCCCTACCAGATGGGCACTGTGCCCCGGCTGCGGCCTCGTCTGAATGCCATCCTCTTCAAGCTACAATTCAATGAGCAAGTGGAGAATATCAAGCCAGAGATTGTTTCTGTAACTGCTGCATGTGAGGAGTTACGCAAAAGTGAGAGCTTCTCTAGCCTCCTGGAAATTACCTTGCTTGTTGGAAACTATATGAATGCAGGCTCCAGGAATGCCGGTGCCTTTGGCTTCCATATCAGCTTCCTCTGTAAGGTGAGCTGGGGAGAGAACAGGACACTAGAGTGACAAACTACTGTTGGCCTAAAGTGATCTTAGGCATGCCAGAACTGACCGTTTTTCTCTCACCCTAAGCTTCGAGATACCAAGTCTACCGATCAGAAGATGACATTGTTGCACTTCTTGGCTGAGTTGTGTGAGAATGACTATCCTGATGTCCTCAAGTTTCCAGACGAACTAGCCCATGTGGAGAAGGCTAGCCGAGGTAGGGCAGTTTCAGGGCCCCTAACGTCTCCACATAGGGAGTTGAGACACAGTCTAGGCTTGAGATCATTGTCAGTTCAGACTATGTGGGGATGGGAGAGGGTTTCGGCATGGTGTCTAATCCACAAGGGATAGTAAAGCAGAAGAGAGGTCGCCATGTGTAGAAAGGGGAAATGCTCATTTCTCCAATACCACAAACCAGCTGGGAGAAAGGTAAGTGCTTTAAAACTGGGTCAACAGTCCTTTAGCCCTTGTTTTCCTTACTCAGAAAACATAAATTGGCTTAATAAAAAATCAGAATTCACTATTCTGCAACAAAGACCAAAAAAAAAAAAAAAAGGGAAGCAGATTTCTGCACTGCCTTTCCTATAAGGAGGCTTTAAAAAACAGTTGTGGAAAATTGAATTTAAAGTTAATGGAATTTTTCCAGGAACTTTAGAAGCCCCCTTATATTTCCTTGTATGTTCCCTTTTTCCCAAAGCCTAGTTTCTAAAATAAGGAGCTCTGGTAGCATAGTGGTTATGAATTGGGCTGCAAACCGCAAGGTCAGCAGTTCGAAACTACCGGCTGTTCCGTGGGAGAAAGATGAGGCTTTCTGCTCCTGTAAAGATTTACAGCCTCAGAAACCCTGTACAGGGTCACTATGAGTCAGAACTGACTCCACGGCACACAGCCACCACCAGTCTCTCAAATAAATGAAACTGTGACCCCAGGGTACTTCATAGATTCTTTTTAAATTAAATGAAGCCTCTCTCTGATCTTACTTAGTTCTGTATTCCTTGTAGAGACTGGCGGTTCAACCACGAAGTAATTTGTAGCCTCACTGGAACCATGTAAGCCAAAATGTGTGAAACAATGAGAAGAGATCCCACAAGAGAGTTAAAATAATTAAATACCAAAAAGTATATATAGATCCAGCTGTGACCTGAAGGGTTTTGACTGTCTGTTTTTATGCTTTTTTTAGTTTCTGCTGAGAACTTGCAAAAGAACCTTGATCAGATGAAGAAACAGATTTCTGATGTGGAACGTGATGTTCAGAATTTTCCAGCTGCCACAGAAGAGAAGGACAAGTTTGTTGAAAAAATGACTATATCCTTTATCAAAAAGAGGGAATGATACCCTACAAGAGGAAAGAAAATTTCCCATGGGGTGGGGGAGGACTAAAGGATAGATATAAAAAACTGATCTATCACATCAGTTTTCCCTCTTAAAAGCTCCCCCCCACCACCACATACACAGTAAATACACGGTTCTTGGACGCATTCACATTGGGAGCAGGGGAAGAAAGTAGTGTAAACAAAATTAAAGTCTCCCTTTATCCCCCTCCTCTGTGCCACATCTCCATTACTCACACGCATAAACACATACTTCCCTCTCCTTCCTCTTTCTTTTTGATTTCTACTTCATGAATTTATTTTTAACAAAAAATTTGTACTATCTTGCTTTTTTCACATATTAAGAGACTGTATGCAGAACAGTGTCTTAATCTCCACCTCCTATTTCATAGATGGAGACACCCGGTGTGGCACTGTGGGTTAATGTTCTGAACTGCAAGGTCAGTTTGAGCTGCAAGGTCGGCAGTTCAAGCTCCTCAGCCGCTCCTTAGAAACCCTATACAGGGTTGCTATGGGTCGAAACTGACTCAACGGCAGTTAACAACCACAGCAACAATTTCATATATGTGCCATAGTTTATGGTTTAGCATTTGCCTCTTTTGGATATTTATATTTTTTTCTGTTATTTTTTGTTTTGTGTTTTGCTTTTACAAACAGTGCTGTATTGAACATCCTTGTGCATGCAAGAATCTGTTTGAATATTTCACTTGTCTTGGACCTTTACTCCTTAGTTGAACAGCTTTGTAAAGGATGCACAGGAACAGTATAACAAGCTGCGAATGATGCATTCTAACATGGAGACCCTCTATAAGGAGATGGGCGAGTACTTCCTCTTTGACCCCAAGAAGGTGTCTGTGGAAGAATTCTTCATGGACCTGCACAACTTCAGAAATATGTTTTTGGTGAGAAGGGTACCTGGTGACTAGATCTTTTGTGGATATTTCTCACTCTCCACTGGGCATACTGGTGAGTGTGGGTGTATATACTCCCATGTGTTCATTCCCCTAGCAAGCCGTCAAGGAGAACCAGAAGCGGCGGGAGACAGAGGAGAAGATGCGACGAGCAAAACTAGCCAAGGAGAAGGCAGAGAAGGAGCGACTGGAGAAGCAGCAGAAGAGAGAGCAGCTCATAGACATGAATGCAGGTGAGAAGTGAAGAAGGGTGGATGGGTTAAGACAGGAACATTTGGAAAGCTTCTTTGTCTAGAATTTAGAGGCCAGAGAGAATAGCTCATGTCTGAGCTCAACTTCTGGCAAATCGTTTTTGGCAGCCTTCTACTTCTAACATCCTGATGCTGGACTTTAACCCCACGTCAGTTACATGAGTACTCTAATTTTCCTTACAAAAATATTTTTTTTCTCTCTTTTGCAGGCTTTTGTATTATGTCTCATCTCCCAAGTGATTTCAGTGGTGCTGTAACACGTACTCTTTCCTTCTGCCTGTCCAAAGGTTCCCCTGGCCTGTTTTCAGACCCTCTGCTAAATCTTTCACTCTTCTCTCTAAAATGTTTTCCTGGTCCTTCTCCCACCTTTTAATGGTGACTTTTTCTCCCTTTCTGCTTTCACTAAATATTGTGTCTCTATTACCGTAGTGTATTTGCACATACCTATCAGATTGTAAATAGATTAAACTTCTGGAGAGGAGAGTAATGGAGCTGGCCACCCTCATCTTTCTCCAGCAGAATCTCTGTTTCACTACCAGAAGCATGTCTTTGTTGAAACATATGGCCTCAATTACTGGCCCTCTGTTTCCTGTCTCTGCTTTTTTCCTGCTGCTGATTCCCTGCCCCCGTCTTCCCTCTGACTGCTCTCTCTGTGGGCAGCGGAAACACAGCATACATTGCCCCAGCTCTGAGACGATGCCTGTTTTCCCTGAACCTGAGGGGCCATGAGCCTTCAGCAAGTGAAGGGGTTTTCAGGATTGCCTGGTCTAACAATAATCAGAGCACTCTGCTGAGCACCAAAGGCAGTTCCTTTTGTGCTTCCATAGACCAAGAACTCAAACTTGATGAAACAGCCTACATTTCTTTTCTGTATACTTTTCTGAGAAGCAATTACTTGTCCTTACGATAGCCACAAACTTTGTTCTAGTAATGCTATTATCACTCCCATCAAGTACCTCTTACTCCAGGCTTCTCTGGCTTGTCCACAGCTACTGCCTTGGATGTGGTGGGGAAAGGTGAATTCCACCTGACATGTAAGATGAAGGCTGCACCCTGTCAACAGGTGGCGTAGTGGACCTTGCCCTGTCCCCTGGGCAAGCCGATGAGGTTAAGAATATAGGTCAGTTGCACTAATGCTGTTCAGCCACCAGGTGGCGCCATGAGCAGTAAGTGCCTGTCTCAAAGCAGGCAGCCAATTGGCTCCTAGAAATTTCACAGTTTAAGGTTTCACCACCCTGAGCTGTTGCCATGGAAACTGAGCCTGGTTAAAACCAGGATTCTACATTAACTCTTTGTGTCCCATCTAAGATGTTCCTCTTACACGTAGAGCTTTATTCAGGAAGATGTCGCCACTGGAGGCAGCACTTAAATGGACTGCATCTTACCTCAGCCTTGCTCTGAAATCTAAACAAGGCTTTCCATGAGAGGTACATTAGACTGAAATATTTTAAGATACAGAGGAAGTGAGAATTCCTTAGTTTCATAATCGCATTCTCTTTACTTACCTTGGTCTTGGAATAATGCAGTTTTGTGTGCTAGTCATAATTGGGGTGAGGAAAAGGGGTTACTGGACCCCACAGGAAAATATCCCATGATATATACTGAAAGTAGGCATCCATTTCAGTCATTTCTAAACAAACACAAGTACACATGGGCTTCTGAGATTTGAGGTAGAACCCTCTTTGTCTGGTCATAACTGAGAAGCCATGCAATAGCCAGGCATTCTGTGTAGAGCCTGAAGAGTTTAATCTCCATCTTTTTCTTTATGACAGAGGGTGATGAGACAGGTGTGATGGACAGTCTTCTAGAAGCACTGCAGTCAGGTGCAGCATTCCGTCGGAAGAGAGGACCCCGCCAGGGTAAGTAGTCTCTTGGGGCCCACGTGGGTGCTGAGGGCAGTGAAGCTCCTCTGCTCCTGGCCCTGCTAGTCTTGGGCTGAAGAGCAGGTAATGATGCCCTTAGGTTTAGGAAACGAGCTCTGGTAGCGTAGTTGTTAGGAGTCAGGCTCCTAACCTCAACGTCAGCAGTTTGAAACTACCAGTCGCTCTGCAGAAGAAAGATGAGACTTTCTACTCCTTTAAAGATTTATAGCCTCAAAAAACCCTATACAGGGTTGCTATGAGTTGGAGTCGACCTCACGGCAGATAACCACCAACCACCAAGGTTTAGGAACTCCCATCACAATAGTGTCTGCATCTAGAGTGGGTTACCTAATCTTCCTCCCACATTAGAAGGTACCTACTAACCAGGATAACTAGGGCTTGGGGTACTGAACACAAATCAGATGCATTTGATTACTCTTGAATTTCTTCCAATTCTTGAAGCAAAAATCAGGAATAAGGGGGCCATGCTGCAGGGCACAAAGAGTAGGTGTTTGTGTGATGAACAAAAATGAACCTAAATATAAAACAGTATCCCAGATGTAGGAAGTACTAAGAAAATATGTCAGAGTCTTCAAGCTTCTAAGCAGAAAAGAATATAAAGAGAACTAATAATAGGAAGTATACAATCCTGTAGAGAAGGCTAGGCACCTTTATGCCCAGATGTCAGAATGGAGAAGAGCATCTCAGTTGGAGGATTGCGCTGCCTGAGAACCACCTTTTCCAGGACCTGTTAGCCTCCACTGTCCTTGCTTTCCCCCGCTCCTCCCCCTGCAACCTCCTCTCCTGACCTTCAGAAGATGCAGATGGATTACAGTGAGCCAGAGATTGTAAGAATAGGTGGACAGATGACCCAGGCATTAGTATAGGGCAGATTAATGGATAAATAATAGTGGCCAAGAGGCTGGTCCAAAAGAATATCCAACCATGGCTACCTCAGATGGGGCTCACCTGCATCACTGTGTCTAATGAAGGCAATTTGGAACTAGTAATCATAGTTTCTTTCCTAGGTTGAAATGTAGGAATTATAGAAAGAGTATTATTTAAGCCTCAGCAATTCTTACTTAATTGAACCTGTATTCCCTATTCTGGTTGGTGAATTCTATAGACCTGTTTAATATGAGCTTTGTTGTTGTTTATGTGCTGTGGAGTCGGTTCCGACTCATAGCGACCCTGTACAGGGTTTCCGAGGCCGTATATCTTTACGGGAGCAGAAGGTCTCATCTTTCTCCCGCAAAACAGCTTGCTGGTAGTTTCAAACTGCTGACTTTGTGGTTCGCGGCCCAATTCATAACCACTATTCTATCAGAGCTAGTGATTATTGTAAAGAAAAGGAACGGTGCAGCTTGCTTTGACCCAGTGATAGGACCTATATAGCAACCTAAAACAGGGCCCTTAGGTTCCTGCTAAGCCATGTAAACTCAGGATCGTGGTCCCAAAGTTGTAGATCACTATGAGTTTCATTTGTCATGAATCTGTATTCACACTCTGAATTCCAGAGGGAAATTCCCGTTTGAGGGCTTTTCTCCAGGATATTAGAACCTTCCCTAAACAGAATACACCCTAGTCACAATTCTTATGCATTTTCTGGCATTATCTCATCACTGGCTCTCTAGAAGAGGAAGGAGCTAAGTATAACAGACTGAGAGTTTTCTGGGATAAAGAGTTTGTTCTTAATAGATAGGTGGTAATTCTTTTATGTTTATTTTTTCAGCGATTCTTGAGTTGGTGTCTCCTACATACCATATAAGGCAATGTGGCCTATATTAAGCATTTTTAGCCAAATGAAAGTATGGTGCATCTCACTGTTTTCCACAACCCACTCAGCTCATTGTCAGCCAGCATCAGACTATTTGGTGGGAATTCCCTTTTAAGCCTCTTCCTGTGGAAGTGTACTAGAATCCCAGATGCTTCCTGTATACCGGCAACCAGACATCAATGACTTCCCTCTGCTGGGGAAGCCCCATTCGCCACATCTTCCTGGAGTGGGAAACCAGAACTTGCAGGCAGGAGAATCAGGGATTTTGTTAGTTAGGACTTTTAAGCTAAGTACCAAAATTAGTCAAATTGCTGTCTTCCAATGCAAAAGGGAATAAGAAAGACTTATATTGGGAGACACTAAAGTGAAAAAGTGGGAATTAATAACTACATATTTTTAAAATTACCACCAGCCTGTAACTTTATTATTCTACACTCTGAGTCTACTAAACACACCATGAACATATCTGGAGACTGTGTTATGGGCAACATTCTAGTTAGTCAGGTAAGCTTTCTAGACCTTGGTACATTCACAATACATAAGTGATGTGGCTTTATGGAAGGATCAGCATCAAAGTGAAGTGTAGAGCACATAGGATCAGATAGGGGTCAAAAGACCCAAATTCTAGTTTAGTTCTGATGCTATCTGTTGTTACCTTGGGCAAGTCAGTGTTTCTGGACTTGAATTCCCCATATATAAAGTGAGAGGGTCTTTAGGGTCCTTCCCAGCTCTAACAGGTTTTTTTGTGGATTTGTTTTTGTTATGGTTACAGTAGGATTGAGAGGTGAAGAGAGCAAAGTGGCTGAACCCAGAAAGCCCCATTCTGAAAGTATAAAGGCTTTCTAGTGGCTGTGGGAGGGAGTTCTGGTAGCGTAGTGGCTACAAAATGGGCTCTGAACCACAAGGTCAGCAGTTTGAAAGTACCAGCTTTTCTGTGGGAGAAAGATGAGGCTTTCTGTTCCCATAAAGATTTACAGCCTCGGAAACCCTGTACAGGGTTGCTATGGGTCAGAACTGACTCCACAGCACATAACAACAACATCAACAACAGTGGCTGTGGATATCCTTCTCTGGCTGTTAAACTTAGCTCTTCCACCCCCTTGCCTAACTATCTTTGACTTTTCCTCCTGGCCAATTGTTTTGAACACTCCCAGCACATCTGCCTCATGTTGTGAAATGCCATTAAGTCGGTTCTGACCTGTAATAACCCTATATAGGGTTTCCAAGGAGCGACTGGTGAGCTTGAACTGCTGAACTTGCAGTTCAAACGGCTTTGCAGTCTGGCGCATTAACCCACAGCGCCACACCAGGACTCCTCATCATAGAGCTCCTTATTCCCAAAGAGGCAGCTCTTCCTATTCAAAGATACCAGCCTTTTCCTTAGAATTTAAAGGGATTTTTTAAATTCTTCTGGTCTCTGGAGTCTTAAAGGAATGAATGACCAGTATACAAAGATCCATTGAGGAGTTGGAAAAGGAGAGTTACTATCAAGGCTGGTTCATTAAAAGCAACATGTAAACTGCTGTGATCTGCAGGGTGTGGGAGAACAATGGTTTGAGTGTCAAGGAGAAGAATCCATGTGATTGTGTTACAGCTATTTCAGGGTGATGATTGAGTCAGCTTGTGGTTTTTATGACTCAACTTTATCTCCATGTCTGAATTGTGGCCTATTATGTACAGGCCATCTGCTCACTGGGATAAAGCTCAAAGGAAGAAAGAAATTCATCTCTCTGTCTTTCCTTCTCTCTACCACTTTCCAGCTTACCTATGAACTCCATCACCACTAATATGATTTGGGAAAGACTTTAAAGTCCTGTAACGATTGTGTGGTGGTTCTGACTCATAGCGACCCTGGACAGGGTTTCCGAGGCTATAAATCTTTACGGGAACAGAAAGCCTCATCTTTCTCCAGCAAAACAGCTGGTAGTTTCGAACTACTGACCTTGTGGTCCGCAGCCCAATTTGTAGCCACTACGCTACCAGAGCTCCAATCAGGCTGCTAACCTCAATCAAGGTCAGCAGTTTGAAACTACCAGCT
This sequence comes from Chrysochloris asiatica, assembly GCF_000296735.1. Taxonomy (NCBI): domain Eukaryota; kingdom Metazoa; phylum Chordata; class Mammalia; order Afrosoricida; family Chrysochloridae; genus Chrysochloris; species Chrysochloris asiatica. The sequence continues at coordinate 11,978,008 of NW_006408605.1, read as the reverse complement.
GTTGCGCAGGAGATAGATGAGGCTTTCTGGTCCCATAAAGATTTACAGCCTCGGAAACCCTATGTAGGGTCACTATGAGTTGGAACCGACTCCACGGTACTTAACAACATCAATTAGTATTGGGAGTCCTGGTGTGGCGCTGTGGGCTAATGCACTGGACTGCAAAGTCATTTGAACCACAAGGTTGTTGGTTCCAGCTCATCAGCTGCTACTTGGAAACCCTATACAGGATCGCTATGGATCGGAAACGAGTCGATGGCGCTTAACAACAACAACAATGATTAGTATTATTCTCCTTATCCTGTTACCATCAAGTCAGTTCTGACTCATGGTTACTCTATAGGACAGAGTATAACAGCATGCCCCATAGGGTTTCCAAGACTGTGATCTTTAGGGAAGCAGATTCTACACATCATTCTCCTGCTGAGCAGCTGCTGGGTTCAAGACACCATCATGTGCTTAACCACTGTATCACCAGCACTCCTAGCTTCCTCATAGGTAAAAGGAATTAAGAACAGGTGTCCAAACCATTTAAAATTTTTGACTGAAAAATGTATTTCTCTCATTGTAAATAAATCAAAGTTATTTTAAGAACAATAATTCTATTAAAATGTTGTTAGCATTGACTGTCATTTTAATTACTATTTTTTAATCCTAAAACTGTTGTTGCTCCTTTAAAATTATTTAAAGTATCATCTTTGGTGACAGAGTCTACAATTCACTCACTGATGTTAAAATGAGCCAGATTATATAGCTCCTTAAAATAAATATAGCAGACTGAAGAAAATTAGCATCCACTTTCAAGTATTATGAACAAAAAAAGGAATTAAGACCCAGATAGTATAATCAACTTGTCCAGGTCTACATAGTTGCTTATTGATAGAGCTAGAAGTTCACCAACTTTGTGAACCCAAGTTGAGGGCTATTTCCACTAAACTGCCCTCTGTATGGACGAATTGGGCTGCTAACCTCCAGGTTAGCAATTCAAAACTACCAGCCATTCCTCAGGAGAAAGCTGAGGCTTTCTGCTCCCATAAAGATTTACAGCCTCAGAAACCCTATGCAGGGTCACTATGAGTTGGAACCTACTCCACAGCACATAAACACCACCACGAGCGCTCTGTGTGGAGCAGATATTTTTCATACTGTTCAGCAAGGAGAGACCTGGCCATGACACAGTTACCTCAGGAGGACTTGCTGACAGCACTTGTCTGTAGAAGGTTGATGCGAGTGTTTCCTATACCACCACTTACTCCCTGATCCCTTTTGTAAAAATAGGACAGCAGTTCTAATTAGGAGAATCTTAGACAATAATGAGTTTTTAAGATGGTAATGACTGCCCAGTCTGTCCTAGTTTCCTCCTCCCTAAGGAAGCTTATTAACAAGAGCACTTCCTCTTTAGTACTAGTTCCTATCCTGTGTTTTATTAAAGTCCTTTTTCCGAATCATTGACCTTTTTCTGATTCAACTGTACTGGTACTAACTATCTGGTTGATTTTGCTGCTAGCCCACCACTAACTTCTAAAAAATTTGTCCTTTGATTACTATCTCAGGATTCTTACCTTTCCCCCAATTTTATAAGTTAATAAACTTCTGTGATTTCTATGTTGTTGTTAAGTGTTGTTGAGTCCATTCCAACTCATAGCTACCCTGTATAGGGTTTCCATGGGGCACCTGGTGGGTTTGAACCTCCAACATAGCAACTTAGCAGTTCAGTGTTTATCCTATAGCACCACACCAGGACTCCTGACCCCAAACAATCAAAATATTTCTTTCATTCTATGATTCTTTTGCCATAGTCTTGACAACTACCCAAGTTAAGGAAAGAAAGAGAGGTCATTTTTTCTTTATTACTCAAGCCTCTGAGCATCATTGTGGCAGTGGAAGTTGGAGTAGAAGAAGCCAGGATTCCGTGATTTTGTTGATTCTGTTGCCAGTTCCAACAATAACTTTCTTATCTCCTGCATTAAGCCACATCATGTTCACCCTTAGTATATTTACTTTTGGGACTTAAAAGGGAAGTTTGGGTCTGCTCCCCAACTTTCATCCACTCCTCATTTTTAGAAACTCTGTAAGGCTTCAGAAAGCTTCTGGGACCTAGAAAATCTGGAAGTGCTGCTTCATGAGATGCAGTGGTGTCCTCTTAGCTAAAGAACTTTAGGAGAAACAAACAAACAGCAGCTCTGAAGATACACCAAACTGGAACTGTGTGACATGTCCTGTGTTGCACAAGAAAGGCCCTGAAGGTCTAGTGTTGTTTTCCCAGGGTCTGGAGTCAGTAGTTATCTCACACATATATGCACCCCTAGAGTCACATACACAAATAGTTGCTGTATTTTGTCAATTGCTGGAGATGGAATTCAAAGAAACAGTGAGTGCTATGAAGCCACTGCCCTTGTAGACATGAGAAGTGGGGTCCTAGAGAAGAGGATACTTCAAACAAGAGGAAAGGTAGTGGGTCGGAGGAAGATTTTGCAGGTGAGTGGAGACTGAAAAAGGAGTACAGGAGAAACATAAGAGGAGAAGTAAAAAAAGTATCACCGCAGGACCCGCCCCGCCAGCTCATCATGGCTATGGTGGCACTAAGAGTGGCACGGAGCTGGCGGCCAGGGCCGGGCCAGAGTCTTCTACAGGTCATTAGCTTTCCAGTACTTCAGCTGCACATTAGCAGAGCAGCAAAGGGAACCAGTCAGAAGGACTTTGAGGCAGCAATGAAGTGGGTAAAACTTGAAGAAAGACCCTGGAAATTAAGTGGAACTAAAACTCTATGCACTATATAGACGCTGTAATGCTCCAAAACCAGGTATATTCGATCTGATCAATAAGGCCAAATGGGACACATGGAATGCCCTAGGGAGCCTGCCCAAGTAAACTGCCAGGCAGAAGCATGTGAATTTGGTGGCCAATTTGAGTTCCTCCAAATCCTCCAGCCAAGGGAAGCCTGGCAAAAACAGCAAACAGTCTGGGTACAAAACTCTTGTGGTAACCTCTGAAGACAGCATCCCAAAGATCATGTTCAACCATGCCAACAAAAAAATGCAATCATCACTCAGATGTTTCACGAAATCATGCATGCACTCGAAACTGCAGGCAAAGATGACTCAGCCATCACTGTGTTTGCAGGAAATGGTGACTGTTACTGTAGTGGAAATGATTTGAACAACTTCATTGATGTTCTCCCGGGTGAAGTGGAGGAGAAAGCCAAAAGTAGTGCCATTTTACTGAGGAATTTTGTGGACTGTTGTATCAATTTCCCTAAGCCTTTGGTTGTAGTGGTCAATGGCCCAGCTGTGGGGATCTCCATTACCCTTCTTGGGCTTTTCAATATCGTGTATGCTTCTGACAGGGCAACATTTCATACTCCTTTTAGTCATCTAGGCCAGAGTCCAGAAGGGTGCTCCTCTTACATGTTTGCGATGATAACGGGCTCAGCAAAAGCAGCGGAGATGCTCATTTTGGAAAGAAGTTAACAGCAGGAGAAACCTATACTCAAGGACTTGTTAGTGAAGTTTTCCCTGACAGCACTTTTCAGAAGTTTGGACCAGGCTGAAAGCATATTCAAAACTCCCTCCAAATGCTGTAAGAATGTCAAAGCAGCTTACCAGAAATGTGGAGAAAGAAAAGCTACACGCTATTCTGAAGAAAGCAGTGTCCTCCAGGGCAAATGGCAGTCAGACAAATGTGTAAATGTGGTCATGAACTTCTTATCTAAGAAACCAAAACTGTGATGACTGTTAGAACCAACTCAAGCGCATCAAAGAAAGTGCTGTGATACAACTCTGATCTCTAATGGTTGAACTAAATCCACTTCCATTGTGCCTTTAAAAAAAAAGTATCACCTCAGGATTTTTGTTCACATACATGCAGGGCTTACTTAATTCCAAACAAAAAATGTTTAAACATGTCTCTACAGTGGATGGCTGCAGACAAATTCTCACAATAATACACTTATCTTTGTCTTGTTAGGGTGCATCCTAAAAACAAATTTTCCATTAAAACAGTAGCTTCCAAGGGCTATGCTGGGCCAATTCAATTTAAGGCAGAGAGGCCAGCTCAGAAGATTATGATGACTGGTCATTGAAATGCCAAAGGGGGTAATAATTACCCTGTTGGATTTTCTCAAAGAACAGTCACAGGAGCTTATTGTGCAGATGTTCTAAGAAAATAGAAAAGTGCATCGATGAGAGGATGGCCAGAAAATTTGCACTAAGGAATTTTTTTTTTTTTCCATCGCAACAATGCACTTGTTCATTCTTCAAGGCTAACAAGGGCTGTCCTACTGCAATTTCATTAGGGAACCTTACCCCATCCACCCTGCAGCCCTAAAGTTGTCCCTTCAGGCTTTTTGTTTCAAAAACTCAACAAACATTCAAAAGGATCACCATTTGAGTACAGTGATTTGAGGATGCCAAAACTGCTGTTTTGACATGGTGTAAATCAAATAGCATAGAATTCTTAAGGAAAGAGTTAGAGAGATGGAAACACTTCCTTCAGTAGTGTATAGACCTAGATAGAGGATTGTGTTGGTACTTTTGCTTAATAAAGGAAATGCAGTCAAGATGTATTAATAAATACTGATGATTGGAATACAAAGTTTGGAAACAAAAGAGGAAGGATCAGTAGTTCGAAAATATGGCTTTGGTGATAGAAATGATGCTGTAGATCACTTGATAGAATTTTGCACATACCTTTTTTTTTATTAAATGTTTTTATTTTGGATTGAGTGAAAGTTTACAGGGCACATCATCAGCTTCACATTCAACCATTCATATAGCTTGTTTCATTACATTGATTATTA
>NW_006408605.1:11970728-11972936 GCF_000296735.1 Chrysochloris asiatica | reverse complement strand
CTGACCGGGTCTACACGGTCTGCATCAGATTCCCCCTTATTTATTTTTTGTTTAAGGGACGCTGCCTGTCTTAGGCGGTCAGTGCGAATTCCTCAGTCTTACCCGTCATCGAAACTCATTGCAGCATGGCAATGGCTCTGTCTTAGGTTGCCAAGGTTCCACGTGATCCTTACCCATCTCTGGCCATGCACATACCTTTTTTAAACAACATAAAATATGACTATGCACATGGGCCTTACAAGATGGAATACACAGGAATCAAATCAACTGCATCTGTGGGAAGAGATGGTAAACATCAGCCAAAACAAGGCCAGGTGCTGTCTGTGGAACAGACCATCAATTGCTCATGTGCAAGTTTAGACTGAAGCTGAAGAAAATTAAAACAGCTTCACAATAGCAAATATATGACCTTGAACATATCTCACCTGAATTTAGAGATCATCGCAAGAACAGACTTGACGTACGTATTAGACACCAATGACTGAAGACAAGAAGAGTTGTGGGTGACATCAAGAACATCATACAGGAAGAAGCAAAAGGTCATTAAGAAGACAAGAAAGAAGGAAAAGACAAAATGTGTGTCAGAAGAGACTCTGAAATCTGCTCACCAACAGAGGTGCTAAAGAAAATGAAAGAAATGAGGAGGTAAAGGGCAGCTCGAGAGACAAAGTTAAATATTATAATGATATATGCAAACACCTTGTTTTAATTGTTTTTAGGTGCCATTGAGTTGGTACCGACTTATAGCAACACTATGCCCAACAACAAAATACTGCCCGGTCCTCCGCCAACCTCACAGTTGTGGCTACACTTGAGCCCATTGCTGCTGCCACTTATAGCTATCCATCTCATTGGGGGTCACCTCTTTTTCGCTGACCCTTGACTTTACCAAGCATACTGTCCTTCTCCAAGGACTGGTCCCTCCTGCTAATATGTCCGAAGTATGGGAGACAAAGTCCTGGCCATCCTGGCTTCTAAGGAGCAGTCCGGCTGTGCTTTTAACACAGATTTGCTTTATTATGCTGGGAATGACAAATTAATTGAAGAGGATGGCATCACATTCATCATCAAAAAAGAACATTTCAAGATCTGTCTTGAAATTAAAAAAAACCTAGAGTTAGAAAACCAAAGGGAAGAACACGCTCAGCATTCCTCATGTAGTACTGAAGAAAAAATTCAAACCTCAGGTTGCTATATTGAATGATGCAAAACGCATCAAAAGAAGATGGAAGAGGAGGAGCTAGCCGGCGGGTCGCAGCGAGATAACTCTCCTTCTTGAGCCTTTTTGGTGCTGGGAGGCGGGTCACGAGGTCGTGGGCCGCGCCACCATTGTCTAGCTGAGCCCTGCGGACTCACGTTACTGACGTGGGCTCTGAAGGCAGCGACCGTACCTGGCGAGGGACCCGCCGGCTGTCCTGTTGCACAACACGTGGAGGAGAAAAATGGCGGAGGCCTCGGCGGCCGGGGCAGGCTCAGTCGCTGACCGGTTTTTCTGTCGCTGACCGATTTTTCTGTCACTTTTGCAAGGGCGAGGTTAGCCCCAAACTACCGGAATATATTTGTCCCAGATGTGAATCAGGCTTTATTGAAGAAGTGACAGATGATTGCAGTTTTTTAGGTGGTGGAGGCAGCAGCTGGATAGATAATACCACATCAACACATTTTGCAGAGTTTGGGGACCACTTGGACGAAACAATGTTTTTCCAAGAATTTGGACCATTTCTATGTAACAATTCACTGGACCAAGATAGTAGAGCCAACGAGAGGGGTCATCAAACTCACACTGACTTCTGGGGACCTAGCTGTCCTCCACAACTGCCAATGACTCGGAGATACAGATCCCTAGAAGTACTCGGCTTGAAAGATCCCCAGCTATTGAAGGGATAATACGACAGCTCTTTGCAGTGTTCTTTGCAAATTCTGCACTTCCTAGATCCCCACATCCTTTGTCCTGGTATGGAATGTTGCACTCCAACCCTGAAGACTATGCCTGGGGTCAGACAGAGTTGGATGCCATTGTAACCTAGCTTTTAGGAAAACACAGGTCCTCCCCCAGCTGATCAGGAAATGATCACATGTCTTCCAACAGTGACAGTAACTCAGGAACTAGTTGATATGGGTTTAGAGTGTCCAGTATGCAAAGAAGATTACACAGTGGAGGAGGAGGTCCGGCAGTTGCCCTGCAACCACTTTTTTCATAGCAGTTGT
>NW_006408605.1:11963064-11966783 GCF_000296735.1 Chrysochloris asiatica | reverse complement strand
TGATGATGCATGGAGGGGATTGTAACCATGGCAATGAGACAATGTACGATAGAATGAATGTAAAATTAATGTTCTCCCAGGTAAACTATCACATAATTCACAATAAAACATTTAAGAAAATAAATAAATAAGTTCCCTCACTGAAAAAAAAAAAAAGAAGAAGATGGAAGAGTCAGTGCAAATCCTCTTCCAAGACTAAGATGCAATGAGAATACACACTCTGATTGGCGACCACACATGTCACCCACAACAGGAAGTGAGAGAAAAACAGCAATAAAGCAGCGAGCTAAGCCCTACAACATTCAATAGACTCCTGTGAACTTGGGTGGAGACCTGGTTAGCCAGCAGTGTGGCAAGACCTGGGGACTCATGGGCTCAGAGTCAATGACACAGCCACAGAAGACTAGAGTGGAGAGCAAAGCGTCCAGCTGATAAGAAGAGAGTGGACAGACGCAAGAACACCCACACTTGTAGATAATACCCACTTGACCTGGCTCCGATGACTGGATGATCAGAGCTCAACCCGAAGAAGAAAGAAGAGGGAAAAAAGCATCATCTGATACAATTTGATGAACTTGACCTACACTATGGATGCAGTGAGTAGTATCCAACCTGTCTAGGAAGGGCTGATGAAATGAAATGCAGACAGGTCTTTTATGATGCAATAGTGAATAATTGTTATCAGGACTGATTGTGAGGGATGGGAATGTAAAGGTGGACATTTTACAGCAAGGAGGGGAGTGATTAACTTTTCAGTGTAGGAGTGGAGGTCCCTGGGAACATCAATGGAGAAGAGCAGAGAGCGGGACCCTACCCAGAGAAGCAGTGAGACCTGAGATGGAGGCAGAGGCAATGATGCAGAGATGGAGTGGCTGTGGCCTTGAGATCCAGAGAGGGAAAGGGACTGTGTGCTGATGACCAGTGGGGTTGGGGGGCAGGCTTATGGTGTATACCCTTTGGTTGGTTGATGATGCATGGAGGGGATTGTAACCATGGCAATGAAACGATATACGATAGAATAAATGTGAAACTAATGTTCTCCCATGTAAACTAACATAATTCACAGTAAAACATTAAAAAAAAAAAGAAAAGAAGAAGAAGAAGATGGAAGGAATACACAGAGTCACTGTACCAAAAAGAAATGGTCAATATTCAATGTGTAACCTTTTCAAAAGGTAGCATATGCACAAGATTCAAAATTTGACTTTGAACATATTACACTAGCATTTAAAGATCACCTTAAGAATAGAGTTGATGCATTAGACATTAATGACTGAAGACCAGAAGAGTTTTGGGATGACATCAAGAACATCATACAGGAAGAAAGCAAAAGGTCATTAAGAAGACAAGAAAGAAGGAAAAGACCAAAATGGATATCTGAAGAGACTTTGAAACTTACTCTCTATCATAGAGAAGCGAAAGCCAATGGAAGAAACGAGGTAAAAGCAGAACAGAAAATTTCCAAGGTCAGCTAGGGAACAAAGCCAACTTTTATAATGAAATGTGAAAAAAATCTAGAGTTGGAAAATTTAAAGGGAAGAACATGCTCAGCATTTCTCAAGTTGAAAAATTCAAGCCTTGACTTGCAATATTGAAGGTTTCTATTGGCAAAATATAGAATGATGCAGAAAGCATCAAAAGATAATAAAAGGAATATGCAGAGTCACTGTACCAAAAACCAATTGTCGATATTAACCATTTCAAGAGGTGTAGCATATCAAGAGCCAATGCTACTGAAGTAAGAAGTCCAAGGTATACCTGAAGGCATTGGCAAAAAATAAGGCTCCAGGATTGTCGAATACAAAATGAAATGTTTCAATAAACTGATGAAGCACTGGAGGCACTCACTCATTTATGCCAAGAAATTTGGAAGACCACTGCCTGGACAGCTGATTGGAAGAGATGTATATCTGTGCCCAGCCCAAGAGAAGTGACCCAAGAAAATATGGAAATCATCGGACAATATCATTAGTATCTCATGCAAGTAAAATTTTGCTAAAGATAATTTAAAAATGGCTGCAACAGTACATTGACAGGGAACTGCCAGAGATTCAAGTGAAATTCAGATGAGGATGTGGAACAAGGGATATCATTGCTGATGTCAGACGGATCTTAGCTGAAAACAAAGGATAACATTGTAGAGAATAACTATTCAGGAACACTTAGTTGTTCTCATAAGGAACCTGTATGTAGACCAAGGAGCAGTTGTTTGAACAGAACAAGGGAACACTGAATGGTTTAAAATCAAGAAAGGTGTGTGTCAGGGTTGTGTTCTTTCACCATACTTATTCAGTGTGAATGCTAAGCAAATAATCTAAGAAGCTGGATTATATGAAGAATGTAGCATAAGAATTGAGGAAGACTCATTAATAACCTGCTACATGCAGATGATATAACCTGCTGAAAGCGAAGAGGATTTAAAATATATATTGATGAAGATCAAAGACCACACCTTAAATATGGGTTGCACCTCAATGTAAGGAAAGCAAAAATCCTCACCACTGGACCAATAAATAACATCATGGTAAATGAAGAAAATACTGACGTTATCAAAAACTTCATTTTACCTAGATCCACTATCAGCATTCATGGAAGGAGCAGTCATGAAATCAAATGATGTATTACCTTAGGTAAATCTGTACAGGAAAGTATTCAAGAGCAAAAATGTCAGTTTGAGGACTAAGGTGCACCTGATCCAAGTATTTTCAATAGCCTCATATGCAAGGTGGACAAAGAATAAGGAAGACTGTAGAAGAATTGATGCATTTGAGTTATGGTGTTAGGAGAATTACCACGGACCACCAAAAGAACAAACAAATCTGTGTTGGAAGTACAGCCAGAATGCTGAATGGAAGCCGGAATTGCCAGTCTTTGTCTCTTCACACTTTGAATGTATTATCAGGAGAGACCTGTCCCTGGAGAAGAACATAATGTTTGGTTAAGTAGAGGGTCAGCGAAAAAGAGGAAGACCCCCAATGAGATGGATTGGCACAGTGGCAGCAGCACTGAGGATGGCACAGGACGGGCAGTGTTTTGTTCTTTTGTGCATAGGGTTGCTATGAACCATCTTGAAGTCACCTAACTTCAACAACATGGTTTTGTAGTGGTACATTTTGATTATTTTGGCAAGGTCTTCATTTTATTTTTGATCTCTAACCTCTAGCAAGATGGTCATATATATAGCAGACACTCCCTTTATCTTTAATATATTTACATATATATAACAGGTTGAAATTAATTAATAAGCATGGAATCTTTAGTAGAAAATTATATGCATCTATGCTTGTAAACAATAAGTCTGAAAGAGAAACAAATAATCTTCACAGAAATGAAACTACCTTTGTATGATTCATCATTGTTAACTGCCATGGAATCGTTCCTATTCATAGCTCTAGATCTTCATGGAGCAGATAGCTTCATCTTTCACCTGTCTGTGTGGTTAGCACATGTGATTAAAACAAGAACTGCAAGTACCCTTGTTTGGGTTTTTCTGGGTTTTATGTACTTTCATTTCTCTTTTTTTTTTCTGTACTTACTTTTTTAAAAAATGTTTTATTGTGAATTATGTGATAGTTTACATGGGAGAACATTGGTTTTACATTCATTCTATCGTATATCATCTCATTGCCATGGTTACAATCCCCTCCATGCAATCCTTCCCCCATGCCCCCCAGGTCTTCAGCACACAGTCACTCTCCCTCTCTGGATCTAAAGTCTCC
>NW_006408605.1:11956334-11958739 GCF_000296735.1 Chrysochloris asiatica | reverse complement strand
TCTATTCTGGAGAATGTTCCATGGGCACGTGCGGAAAAGAATGTGTATTGTGTTGTTGTTGGGTTGAATGCTCTGTACACATCTAAAAGGTCCAGTTGGCTGCTTGTATTGTTTAGTTCTGATGTGTCTTTGTCAAGTTTCTTTCTGGTTGTTCTATCCATTTTTGAAAGCAGTGTATTAAAATCACCCACTATTATTGTGGATTCATCTATTTGTTTCTTCAAATCTATTAGAGTTTGCTTTATATATTTTGGAGCTCTTTCATTGGGCTCATAGATATTTATTATGGCTATTTCATCTTGTTCAATTGTCCCTTTAATCATGAGATAATGTCCATCTTTAGCTTTTATGCTGGTTTTTGCCTTAAAGTTTATTTTATCAGAGATTAGTCTGTACTTACTTTTTTGTTTTGTTTTCTCAACCTTTCTATTGTTGTACATTGCGTTCCCCTTCACAGATGTTAACTCATGTCTTCGCTACCCCCTAGCCAGTGATTTACCTTTCCTTCTTCTCCCACCCCTGGAAACCCCCAAAGAAGATCTCTTTTAATGTGAGAACATTTTCTTGATTGTTTACAATAGTGGTCTTATATAGTATTTGTCCTTTTGTGATTGACTGATTTCAGTCAGTTAATGTGCTCCCGGTCCATCCATGTTGTATTTGTAGAGTCATTGTTATTTTTTAATGTTGCATGGTATTCCATTGAGTGTGTATGTTCCAGTTTGCTTATCCATTTGACTTGATGGGCATTTAAGTTGTTTCCATCTTTTTGCTATTGTGAATAGTACTACGATGAACATGGTAGCTGTAGCATTACTTTTTGACTCACCCTTGCACATTTAGACATCAACCCATGTAGGCTTCTTTTTCTCAGTCACTGGAGACAACAAAGTAAAACTTACAAAGCCAAACCCTATGTTAAGTAGAAACCTGTCAATGAAGGAAAATGCAAATGTTTTTCATTAGAATAAGTGATAGAAAAGTGATTAGACTATACACTGTCAAAGGTGGAAAACTTGTGAGCCCAGGAAAACAAGGCAGTCTTGGTACAAAAGAACGATAATTTTCTACTAAAGATTCATGTTTTGCAGGTTTCACTATATTATGTGTTTATGATTCAAGAAGTGGTTTCTGTGCAATTTCCAGAGTCTAGGTCTCATACCTTAGATTGCTAAGTAAGTCCTTATCAGTCAGGGTCTTCACTATCCTTTCTCCTCTTGTTAGACAATCCTTTGTGCCCCTGGGAGGAGGAAGAGGTGGATGCTCAAATTGGTAACCGCTGGGCATGTGTGTGTCCCCTGACTGCCTATGTAAAAGCACAGTGACTTTGGGTCATACCTGCAGAGAGGTTAACTGCCGCATGAAGACTTGGCCACTGCTAGCATTTGGCTCTGCTTTACCCAAAGCTTTTGACTGGTCCAAGGAAGGCAAAGGATCTCTGGGCCCTTTGTTCACTGACTCCTCTGGACCTCTTCTTTTCTGCTCATGGTCTACAGTTGCCTTAGCCCTGAAGGCTTCTTTGGAGGCCTGGTGGCAGAGTGATCAAATGCTGAACTGCTAACCAAAATGTCAGAGGTTCAAACCTATCAGCTTTTTTGTGGGAGAAAGATGTGGCAATATGCATCCGTAAACATATACAGCCTTGGAAACCCAGTTAGGGCAGTTCTGCTCTTACCTACTGGGTCACTAAGACTCGGCTGCAATGGGATTTTTTTTTTTTTAAATAAGGCTTCTTTGAAGGCAACGTGGGTGGCAAAAATGCTTAAAGCAGTGGTTCAAACGAGGCTTATCCTGGTTCAGTCATGTCTGAGGAAGAGACACCAGAACAGACCTGAATTTACTATATTTGAGTGAACTGAAGAAATAACTAGAACAGGAAAAATTATGGGTCACAACCCTGCTAGAAACTTAATCTTAGAGCAGCATACATGTTGCATAGCAACCACATCTCTTGCCTGTAGCATGGAAAACAGTGGCTCCCAGCTCAAAGATGGCAGCCTCCACACCACTTTGAATTTGTTTCACTCTGCAGTTTCTTCAGTAACTAATCTTCCACATCAGGCTCCTGAAAGGGCTTCTTTACTATGCCTCTTATTTAGTCTCCCATTCCAGGGCTTCAACCCATAATTTTTTTCCATTCCAGTTATAGTTCCTGATGTTCATTCAAATTTTTAAAATTCAGGTCTCTTCATGTTTCATTTTGTTGACAATGACTTAATCTGTTCAAACTTTTTAAAGACCTAGTTCTAACCCATCCAGAGGTGCCTCAAAAGAGAAGCCTGTCGATCTGCTTCCAAAGACCTTGAAAACCTTTGGAACCGATTGATTCTGTACACACAGAGCCTGCAACTAACAACAGCAAAAGCTGCTTCTATCAGTTTCTGCTGCTTCCTGGCATGCCTTCG
>NW_006408605.1:11954017-11956072 GCF_000296735.1 Chrysochloris asiatica | reverse complement strand
TTCTGAATATTTTATACAAATGGAATCATTACTGTAGGTGGTCTTATACTCTGACTTCTTTGACCCCAGGCAGTTCTTTCTGTACCTGTGGGTCTCTGTGCTGCTGCTTCTAGCCATGGAGAAATGCAGACAGCATAAGATGGGCAGCATTCCAAGGAGCCATCGTCCCATGGAGTCCATAAATGAATATAAGAATCTTGAGGAGCTCAGCAATTAGAGCAGAAACTTGTGGATATATTGGTTCTATTTGGGATAAGAACTGAAACTTCACAATCCCTTAGGCTATTGGGCTAAGATATCTTTGGAATGGGTCTCCTTGTCCATCCTTGATCCCAGCTTTGCCTTCCCTACAAGCTTTTCACACACACATACTGTAAAACATTGGTATCACAGCTGCTACCCTTGGAGATATAGGAAAGAACTAGGTGTGTGGGCATGTTTGCGAGGAGAGGGGAGGGTTTGAATGGAGGAGTAAGAAGACCAAATGGGAGTGTGATATACATTTGATGTCAGATCTTGGCTGCTCTTCTTTTCAGAGGTCTCCCCAGCAGCCTGCTGAAGACCTTCCTCTGCTAGAGACAACCCTTCCTGGGACAAACTGAAAGTGTTTGGCTTAGGAGCTTCCTGGGAGCTGCCAAGCCAAGCCAAAATATTACTGTGTACTGAGCTTTAGCCTATTTAATTCCCACAACCCTATGATGAGAAAACAGGTGTTGAGTATTTCATCTCTCTCAGTCATATAGCTAACACTTGAACCCAATTCTGTCTGTCTAGCTGTATTCAAATGTTCATAGAATTTTCACACAGGGAAGCAAGGTCAAGGCTCCTTCTTCTGACTGCACAACACTGTCTTACATTCTCAGCCATCCAAAGGTAGATTCCTTCTTTAAAGTTAGAGCCTCTGTGAACTGGATAGGACAGGCATGTTGGCATAGCTTCTGGCTGAACATCTACTGTAGAGTTTGAAAGAAATTAGAAACGAGGCCTTCCATGGATGAGTTCTTTCATGTCTTCTCTTGCAGCCAACAGGAAGGCTGGGTGTGCAGTCACATCTCTACTAGCTTCCGAGCTGACCAAGGATGACGCCATGACTGCTGTTCCTGCCAAGATGTCCAAGAGCACTGAGGGAGTCTCCACAGTCCTGGAGGAAACCAATGAGTTGGTTGGCCGAGCAAGCTAACCTGGGTCCTGTGGTCACAGCAGCTCCTTAGTGGACTGTCCTGCCCTGTAGCATGTGCCTAACGGGTCAAAAGGACATGGCTCGGGTGGCCACTTGCGCCACCCTGACCCTGTCTTTCTCACTGGTCTGCTGCTCTCTGTCCATCACATACAGCTTCAGCTGCCTAGAGGCCAGGAGGAAAGGGAAGTGTGGGGGAAGTTTGAGCCCAACCCAGCCAACCCTGGCTGATGTATTACCAAAGCAGGGTCCATATTTGCTGCCTTAACCCTAACTGTCTCTGTTACTCTGAGGCCTCACCTCAGACAAGGCCCAGCTTGCTTCCTCAGCCCCTGACTTCCCAGTGGGCTTTCTCTAGGTCAATCTTGCTGGATTTGTGCTTTTCTTTTATGGTTTCTCTGACCCTAAGAACAGCATGGGGTTTGTGAATCTTTGGGCTATATCCCTCCTGCCATAACTGTCACTTTCTCTTCCTTCTCCTGGCTATTGTTATTTATTGCTAGTGGTGTGACACTGGGAGCTGCTTCTAAGGAAGGGGGCAGCAAATCCCACCCTTACCTCCCCTTCCTGGGAAAGGCCTCCCCAAACAAAAAGGATTTGGACTGCTTTTCTTATTCATTTGTGGCCCAGAGACAGTGTGGGACTTGCTCTCAGCCTGCTACCTGTTTCTGCTTTATGACCTTGCCTCTGTGGACTCTCTGCACCAGCCCCCAGGCTACTGAGCCAAGACCCCTCTTCACTCCCTCCCTATCCCAGCACTTTTGGTGTGTCTCATCTGAGCTGAATTGTGACCATCCCAACACTTCACCCTCTGTGTCTCCAAGGAAATGGGAGGTGGAGCCTCCTGGCTGAGAAATTGTTTTGCAAATGGATCTATT
>NW_006408605.1:11903930-11953917 GCF_000296735.1 Chrysochloris asiatica | reverse complement strand
AGGCTTTGATGGTAGGTTCCAGAGTTCCCACAGGCTTTGATCCTGAACAAGGCCCTGTACTTCCATCCTAGCCCTCCAGCCTTCTGGACCTTTAGGGCCAAGACAGATTCTCTCTCCCAGTATCAATTCTGGGGCAGGAGGAACCCCTTCTTTGGTTGAACTGGGTCAGGCCTAGGAGTAGCGTGAGCTCTAAGACCACCAAGTTCTTATAAACTTAATATATTTATCAAGCCAAATGTGCAAATGCTAACTGGACACTCTGGGGAAGTGGGCACAGGGAGTACTCCCAAACATTGGACTTTCACTCCCTTCTGAGTAGTGAGCAGGCCAAACTGTTCACTGACCCCAGTCATAGGAAGCTTAGATTTTCCAGCTCAGGGTGACATTTTTGCTCTCCTTGTGCCCCTTTCAGCTTCCCAGCCCCAGATAGGTTAGGGCTTGGCCCAGAATTGTGATTGTAAAAGCAAAGGGAAACTTAGACTTAAGAGTGACTGCAGGGAGGCCTTGGGGCCAGGAAAAAAAGGTTCTGGTTGCTAGGCCAGTCCCACATACTTGATCCTGTGTATAGAGGGGCTGCAGCAGCTCCTTGGAGCTCTTCCCGGGATGACTGTGGTACAGGGGGCCTATTGGTCCCTTTATTCTCCCTTCTCACTGACGTCTGGGGTTTTGACCCTTTCTTTTTTAGTCTACTTTTGCTAAGATGCATTTAATAAAAAATAATAAAAAGGGACAAAATGCAAACCTATTTCCCATGCCTCTTGGGCTTCTGGGATGTCATCACCTCCAGTTTGTTGGGTTTGTTTCCAACTGTTAATAAAGCATTGAAACAGTACCACCTTATAGCCTTCTTTGTGAATTCCTGAGCTCTCTTCAGTCTGGCCCAGGTTTTTCCACACTTTCCCACACTCTTGATTGACCCACAAATCACTGCCAAAAAACCTAAGGTGCCCATCACGTGGCAGACATTAGGCTTGGGCACAGGGCTGCAGAGATATTAATGCTTGGTGGCTTCTGTGCCACCAGAGCTCACCTTAGGTAGGAATTTGACCTCCATAAAGGAGTGGAAGCCCAAGTCAGCACATTACTGCCTCTTGTCTTGGAGCCCTTTTCTTGAACTCAGTTCTGACTTCCCCTCCTCTCAGAGGTCACACAGTTTCCTGGTAAAAGCCTTTCTGAGGGACGGAAGCATTGACTCCCATTCCCACCACTCATTTAGTGACCACAGACCACATTCCAGACTAGAGGGACTTACACTAGGGCTGAAATCTGACAGCAGAGGTCAGAAGCCTGAGGCCATGCTCCAGATGACTTGCTAATAAGAGCCATACTTGTCTGAACACGTTTTGACTGGCACAAAGAAACCCTTACAAGCAATGAGCCATGCCCATGATAGACAGGGAGAGGCAGGAGAAGACCACAAAACCTTTTAGGCAGGAACCGGGCTAGAAATAAAAGCAATTTAAATAGTCCTGCCTTGATCCTGAGCAGTTGCCTCCTCAGTGTGGCCAGAGGTGTTAGGGTGGGCTGCCTCCATTCCCTGCACCCTCCTCCAGGCTAAGCGTTTCTGGCTCAGAACTTAGCTGACACATACTAATTAGGGGGCAACAACAGCTGCTCACTGCGTTCTGCCAGTCTGCAGCCATTCTGGTAATATAACCCAGGCCCCCCGGCACCCTGTCCCTCCACTGCCCGACTCTTAACCCTGTTTCTATCTCCGGAACCATGCGCACCACCCTTACTCCCACGCAAGATCCTTGCCTCTGGTTGTAGAGTTGGAAGGCTTTGTTTCCATGACAACAGAGCCAGAAGGACGAGGAGAGAGAGAGAGCTCTGAGACTCCGCACTGGGGAAACCCAGAAACAGCCACCTCCAGACCTGCGATTGGACATTCTCTCTGCCCACCTCTTCTTGTCGCCCTCCCCCACCACCACCACCACTACCACGCCAGAACCCTGTCTTTCTCTCCACCCTAATTCTTCCCCACTCAATGTTTTCCACCGCTGTTTAGGCTGCTGTAACCTCAGAATCCCACTGTGTTTTGAGGAGGCAGGTGGAGGGGGCGGAGAGATGGGAAGGCCCAAATGTGAGTTGAAAAGCACCCAGAGAGTGGGGGGTTAGGGGTGCTGTGTCTGTGGGCAATTGGATTTCCTGCAAGCCCTTTCAGTCTCTTCGAACCCAGCAAGAAAGGGGTGGAGCCACCTCCCTTGGCTTCCCTGTGG
Source organism: Chrysochloris asiatica (assembly GCF_000296735.1). Lineage (NCBI taxonomy): Eukaryota > Metazoa > Chordata > Mammalia > Afrosoricida > Chrysochloridae > Chrysochloris > Chrysochloris asiatica. The sequence goes on along the minus strand of NW_006408605.1, from coordinate 11,951,698 downwards.
TGAGGTGAATTCTCAGGGCCACTGAAGCCCAAGCTACAGAAAATGCTGCTGTGTTCCCGAAACTCCTACGCAGAGGGGCTGGAAGGGGACTAAGGAGAAAGAAAGAGTTCATCCTCTTCTGGAGAAGCCAGCTAGGGCGCTCCTGAGGTAATTTTAGCAGAGAAGAGGCGGAAACTAGAAAAACCGTCCTCCTCCTGCACCAATGCTGTTTCCCGGTGCCAGCTCGCCCCCGCCCGCGCCAGGATTGCCTCTTCTGCCTGGAGACTGGTCTCTTAGAATCATAGCCCAGACAACCGTAAGCATGCAACTACACACTCCGTTACACAAATCCCCACCCCCATTACGGCTCCCCAGGCCGATTGCACACAACACTATACAGATTCAATCAATCGCACGGTACATACACACAAGGATACTGCAAACTTACAGTCACAATTGACAGTCATACAGAAGCTCTCAGGCACACACACAATTCAAAAACAGATCTAGACACGCAATGACACAAAACCAAGTCGCAAACACAATCATTGCTTCCTCGTTCCCACTCTTCATCACATCCCTCTCAGCTCATCAGTTCTTCCACGTACGCCAAGAGCCTCCATATCTTACACAGAAATGCTCACTCTTTCAGAAGAAACAATTTTATTATTTTTTTTCAAAGGAAAAAAAGCCATATAAATATTAGAGTATAAAACTTGCGTGAGACACAGGAAGGAGATGGGGTGGGAAGCTACGTGGCTATGCAAAGAGAAGCGCTTATAGAAGGAGTCAGTACAGGGATGGGGGTCGCACACAGCACAAAACACAGCACGAGCCGCCACAGGCAGATCAAGGAGGCTATGCAGAACCCGCCGCCTGCTGCCCACTCGCCATCACGTAAGAAGCACACCGCACTACACTATTGGCTATTCTACACCAGCTGGAAGAGAAAGGGGCTCTACACTACTGTTAAGGGTTAAGGTGGGGTTCTCTCGCAGCCCCGCAGGATGAACGGGACCCCAGGAGCAGAAAGGGAGTGGGCAGATGAAAGGTCTATACACAAGGAGGCACTGGGGGACTTTAACCAGGCTCTAGAGGCCACTGAGGGGCAGGGTTAGATGGGGCCTGGGCAGTGGCCTTCACGGAGAAGAGATGGCACCTGGCAAGGTGAAGGGCCTTAGGGAGTGCAGGAGCACTGTGAAGAAGTCCCAATTCGGAGCTGAGGCTTTCTTTCCACTTGGTCCCTGTGCTTGCTCCTTGCTTTTCAAATACAGGGACCAAGAATGGCCTAACTGGTGCCCCCTTCCTGCTGGGGCACCACTGGAGTACCCAGCACCCATGGAGGCCCCAATGACCTCTCCAGAGCTTCCTTGGATTGTAATGCCAGTTTAAATCCATTGGTCCTGGTAGCTCAACCCAACGTTTACTGCCTGGGATGAGCCGTTTATGTGGGAGTGAGGGTCTAGCATGGTGCTTGGTTAATGTTGAAATTTGGGGACCTGGTCAGTGCCCTGGGGATATACAGAGTCTTCTGCAGGACCCTGTTAACAATTGGTCAAGCTTTGTCCATCCCTTCCCAGCCCCATCCACATACATACCCTTTCCTTTCCTTCTTCATCGTTCCACCCCATACTGTTTTGGAGCATGCAATGGAGTCTTTTGTTTGGGGAGGGGTCAGGGAAGTCACAGCATGCAGTGGGAACACCAAACAATGAGAAACAAAAGACTGGGCCCCAAGATGTTGGGAAGGGGCTTGGTAGCAAAATGCCCTCCGTAAATCCAGCACGCATCAGTACCATGGGAATGGTGACCGTGTCCCCCAAAACTTGAGCACGGTCTCAGACTCTAAAAGGAGATGAAAGAACTGACACCAACCATGCTTTGGGGAAAGTTTGAGAGTAGAAGGAGAGTCTAAGAGGTCACGATGCCCTTCCAACTCTTAAGAAGGATGAACCTGGTACCTCAATACCCCAACCATCTTAATCAAGAAAGAGGTGTTGAAGAAGTGGGGTGGAGTAGGCTAGGGAGGAGGGAAGCAGGGGGTGGATGGCCTGATTGAATTTGGAAGATGGAGGAGTTCAAGTGTAACTGAAGAGGGTGTGATTAATGGTTCTTGGTTTCTACACTAACCCCACCATCCCCATGGGCACAGAGATTGATTGGATGGGGGTTCTCAGCAGAACTCCCTTTGCATATTTAACCCTCTGGGGGCAGAGAGGGGGATGTTGACTGGGCACTTGTTTCTCTTTCCCAAAGGGAGCATGGCCTTGGGCCCTACCAGCATCATGGGGGTAGCCCTGAAATTCGGAGGCCTGGGTTCAGGTGGGGGAGTCTGGACTGGTTGGGGAGAGAGGCTGCCTGTGGCTCCAGGTCTGGCCTCCACATTACTTCTTCTCCTTCTTGCCTGACTTCTTCTTGTTGCCATTGCCACCTGCTGGGGCCTTGCCATCCCGCTTGCCAGCTGCGTTGGTCAGTGTGGCATTGCTGCCAGGGATGTAGACGTTCTGGCGGTAGTCGGGCACATGCTGCAGAGTGAACTGGGGCCCATAACGGGCACTTAAACCCATGGTGCCAGCACCCCCTCCCAGGGTGGAGCTCCCATCAGCAGCTTCTGCAGAGACAAAGAAAGAACAGAACTAAACTTAGAGTCTCCCAACAGTTAGAAATGACAGAAATACAGTTAATTAATTTGTACAAAGTATCCTGGACTCCACTGGGAATACACAAAGTGATGAGGGTAGAGGATTCTTACCTCTTTTCCTTATTAGCTATGTGACCCTGGGCAAGTCTACCTAACCTTCCCATGCCCCCTCAGTTTTCTGATCTGTAAAATGGGAATAATCCTATGTAATTCTTCCTGTTTGACTGAGTGTTAAACAAAATAAACACCTAGAATAGTGCCTGGTTCATGATACGTGCTCAAAATATGCTACCTAATATTTTTTCTCATGACTGAGACATCCTTGCCTTAGCTCTTCTCAAAGGTCTTCTCTAGGAAGCCTTTCTGGCTTCCACAGTCAACCACAGTCTTCTGGAAAGCAGAGACCATGTTTTCCACATCCTCCCATCCTTCCCCAACCAGTACATAACACTGAGTAGGTATTCAGTATTCGTTATACACAAGGAGGCACTGGGGGCCTTTAACCAGACTATGACCACTGAGGGGCAGGGTTGGACTGGGGGCCTGGGCAGTGACCTTCACAGGGAAGAAATGTCACCAGGCAAGGTGAAGGACCTTGGGCAGTGCAGGAGCACTGTAAATAAAGGAGCCCACTGTGTGCCAAGCACTCTGCTACGTGATTTAAGTGATGATCACCTTTAACCTCAACACAACAACCCAACCAGGTATGTGGAATGATTTCCTCTTTACAGATGAGGGAACCAAGGCTCTGAAAAGATGAGAGAGACTTGTGCAAGGCCCTACCAGCCAGTATGTGACATAGCAGATTTTAGTGTTGAGTGTATCTAAATGTATGCAGTGCCACCCCCACCCTCAGCTTGGACCTTATCATGACTGGAAAGAAGATACAAATAAGCCATGTTCTATGAGACTGGGATGATGATTCTGGGGACCCAACATTTTAGGTAGGCTTAGGCTCAGAACTTTAGTTGTGTGACATCAGAGAGAGCCTCCAGCTCAACCTCCCACTGAAAGGAAGGTTCCAAAAGACACATATTCTGACCCTAACTCAGCACCACCTTGGAACTAGTTAGAAATGCAGACTCTCAAAATCTGCCATTCAACAAGATGAGTTGTACATAGCCTTGAAGATTGAGAAGCGCTTTCATAGTACCTATCTCCTAGAGTTTTTGTGAGGATTAAATGGAATAGTACCAGGCATTTGATTAAGTGCTCAATAAATGTTGCTATTCATTTTATTAACGTTGCCACACTCTCCTAACTGAGTCAAGTGGGGGAAACAAAATACAAGAAGTTTTGCCTCCAGGCAGAGTTCACACAGGCTTACAACTGGAAGCCCTGACTTCTAGTGGTGAGAGGGTTAAAGCCCCGGGCAAGTCCAGCCCCGCCCCCGCCCAGCTGGCAGAAGAGCTCCCCTCCCCCAAGCTGCCCCTACCCCAGACTTCGGGGCGGGCAGAGAGAATGACTAAAACCGGAGAGGCTGAGTAATCGTGGGATCTCAACCAGGGATTGAGAAACAAGAGACAGGAAATATTTTCAAAGAACGGCATGAAAGGGGGAGGGGTATAAGAAAAGGGAGAGGAGCGCTGAGTCTCACTCCCTCCGCCTCCAACTCCAGCTATCTAGTTTCTCGGGCCTCCATCTCAAGCCCCAAATCCCTAGATCTGCGGGTCTTCGGCGGGCGGAGAGAAGGGTTTAAATGGGAGGGAGCAGCTGCCCATTTCCTTCTCTCCTTCTCCAAACTGGTCCCCTCCCCCAGTCTTCTTCCCATTCCGCCTGCATTCTCCCGACACCCCTCACCCAGCGTTTTCCCTAATTAGATCCAGGAGGGCGCTGGCCCTAGTAGCCCCGCCCCTTCCCTTTCTACCGCCAGTCTCTGCCAGCCTGGGAATGAGGGGCGGGGGCGGAGGAAGGGGCACAGATCCTCCTTTAAACAGCTCGGATTCCAGAGCGATTTAGGAGCTAGAGAAGAGACGTCAGAGGCGCCAGGGAGAGAGAGAGATGTGCCCGCGTGCGCACCCACACACTCAAAAAAGGGGAAAGGTCGGGAAACGCGAGAAAAGAGACAGAAAAAAAAAAGGAAAGATTTGACTAGTTAATTAGAGGCTAGGCCCACCCACATCCTACCAGGGTACCCCCAATGGGTGACAATGACTATTTCCACCCTAGAAGCACTGGCGGAGTCCTATCGGGCAGATGAAGGTGGACTGGACCAGGAGGGTGAAAAGATTGAATATCCAGAGTATAACAGAAACAGGCTGGCACTGGAGTTCTGTCTGATCAGTTTTTTTTGCCACTTGTGGGATCTTGTCTAAGGCCCTGCATCACTCAGGCCTCAATATGAAGGGGGAGGGGCGCAGGGAGTTGGCATGTTAGCTTTGCCCTGCTATAGACTGCTGGTGTGGCACTGTAGGGTCAGAACTGGACTACGAACCATAAGGTGGGCAGTTCAAACTCACCAGCTGCTCTTCAGAAACACCCTATCACGGGGTCGCTAGGAGTACTGGTGTGGCGCTAGAGGATAATGCGCTGGACCGCAAGGTCAGTTTGAATTTAAAAGTCGGCGGTTGAAACCCACCAGCCGCTTCTGGGAAACCCTATACAGGATCGCTATGAATCGGAACCAACTCCACCACGGTACTTAACAACAACAACAACAGAGTCAGAACTGAGTCGCGACTCTTAACAACAACAGAGTCATTTCTATATGATCCTTTCTCTACCCGCACAAGACCCACATTGGGCAGAGACCAGGAACATCCATTAATCAGAGGTGAGACAGAAGAGCAGCAAGAAAGAAACTTTATCTCTTCTCCTTGCTCATCTTCTTTTTTTTTGGAGAAGAAAACTTTATTTCAAGGGCTTCAAACAACCAGGATGACCTGGTAGCAGAGGTCTATATGTTGGTCTTTTTCAGTGTGTTAATATTTAATGCATAACAGCATTCCTTTTTATTATATCATTTTATGGCATGCAGTTTGAAACAGGCTTTTTATGCTAATTTTTAAGCTTTTATTGTGTATTGCGTGAGTGAAGGCTTACAGGGCAGACCATCAGTTTTACATTCAGCAAATCATTGTAATGATTACAATCCCCTCCATGTACTCTCAGTCAACAGTATTTACATCTGTTACCTTTTTCTTTTTTCCTTTTAATGTACTCATCTCCTATTCTTTTGCCAGCTTCTGCTCAGGGAAACTCAGCTCCCAGCTTCATAAGCACTTCCACCACCTCATCAACTCCTTTTCCCTTCCAGGCCTGGCCCTGAGACAGCAACTCCAGAGCAGCCCAGGAGCCAGGTCAAGCTAGATTACAGCCTGTTGAGCTACAAACCGTAGCCTCCTTGAATACACACTTCCCCCATATGTTTATTTTTAAAGTGTCCCAAGTACTTGAGGTTTTTACTTACTTTCCCTCTTACTCCCCCCTCCGCCTCCAGCAGCCCCACAGGCCTGGCTGGGCTTTAGTCCAGGACCTCTCTAGTTCCTAGGCCAGGAAGTGGGTGTGAAAGTGAGAGTATGGGCCTGACCCTGCCACTTCCACCCCCAGGGTCCATTCTCTAGGGCTCAGGTCTAGCCCTGGGTCAGATCTTACATGGGCCAGAGAGGTGGAGTCCTGACAGCAGAGTGAGCCTGCAGTGACCCTCAGCTCCCAGGGGACCTTCTAAGAGGGTTTTGGGCCATAAATACTGATTCCATTTCTGTTGTTAAAATCTGGATTTAGGCTTAAAAGTCTGCTTCCTGGCCTTAGGGCTCAAAGCCACAACAGCAAAATAGAACTGTGTTTACTTCTCTGGAGTGCCTGACTTGGCTTTTCCCCAAACCCAGCCACCTCTCATGCTCAAGTCTGGCCTCTCTGAAATTGCACATCTGTACCTCTTTTCTTCCTCTGCCCTTTCAACCACAGGTCTGGTGCCACTCAACCTCACAGAGATCAGGGGTAGAACTGCCAGATTTAGCAAATAAAACTACAGCGTACCCAATGAAATTTTAAGTTCGGGTAAATAAGGAGTACTTTTAAGTATAGCAAGTCCTATGCAATATTTGAGACCTTGTTGTTGTTAAGTACCCTTGAGTCGGTTCCAACTCATAGCGATCTTGCATAAGGTTTCTGAGGAGTGACTTGTGAATTTTAACTGCGGACCTTGTGATTAGCAGTCCAGGGTTTATCCTACAGCACCACACCAGGACTCCATTTGTAACTTACTAATATTAAAATCAAGGAGCCCTGGTGGCTCTGTGGGTTACATGTTAGGCTATTAACTGAAAGATCAGTGTCTCAAACCCACCAGCTGCTCCCTGGGAGAAAGATGAGGCTTTACTCTTATAAAGATTTACAGTCTCTGAAACCCTATATAGGACTGGTGGTGGTGGTTATGTGCTGTGGAGTCAGTTCCGAGTTATACTGAGTCTGAATAGGATTTCCAAGATTGTAAATCTTCCTCCTGTGACCATCTGGTAGTTTTGAACTGCTGACTTTAAGGTTAGCAGCCAGATTTGTAACCACTAGGCTACCAGAGCTCCTTTATATAGGATTCCCATCAGTTGTGATGACTATACACATGGATCTCACCAGGTAGAATACACAGAAATCAAATTGACTACATCTGTGGAACAAGATGGTGGAAATGCTCCCTATCATCAGCCAAAATAAGGTCAGTTTTACTAAAGGTAATAAATGCCTTTAGTTTCACTAAAGGTAAACAGAAGCAGCTACAACCATACATTGACAGAGAACTTCCAGAGGTTCAAGCCGGATTCAGAAGAGGATGTGGAACAAGGGATATCATTGATGATGTCCGATGGATCTTGGCTGAAAGCAGAGAATACCAGAAACATGTTTGTTTACCTGTGTTTTATTGACTATGCAAAGGCTTTAGATTGTGTGACCCATGGCAAGTTATGGACAACACTGCGAAATATGAGTATTCTTGAACACTTAATTGTGTTCATGAGGAATGTGTACATGGACCAAGAGGCAGTTGTTTGAACAGAACATGGGAACACTGAATGGTTTAAAATTAATAAAAGTGTGTGACAAGGTTGTGTTCTTTCACCATACTTATTCAACCTGTATGCTGAGCAAATAACCCAAGAAGCTGGGTTATATGAAGAAAAACGTGGCATCAGGATTGGAGGAAGATTCATTAACAACCTGCGATATGCAGATGATACAACCTTGCTTGCTGAAAGTGAAGAAGAGGACTTAACATACTTACTGATGAAGATCAAAGAGCACAACCTTCAGTATGGATTGCATCTCAATGTAAAGAAAACAAAAATCTTCACCACTGGACCAATAAATAACACTCTTATCAAAGGGGAAAAGATTGAAGTTTTCAAAGACTTCATTTTTCTTGGATCAATCATCAACACTCATGGAAGCAACAGTCAAGAAATCAAATGATGTATTGCATTAGGCAAATCTGCTGCACAAGACCTTTTTAAAGTGTTGAAGAACAAAGATGTCAGTTTGAGGACTAAGGTGTGTCTGACCCCAGCCATAGTATTTTAAATAACCTCATATGCATGTGAAAGTTGGACAGTGAATAAGGAAGACAGATGCATTTGAGTTACAATGCTGGAGGAGAATATTAAAAGTACCATGGGCTGCCAAAAGACCCAACAGATCTGTTTTGGAAGAAGTGCAGCCAGAATGCTCCTTGGAGGCCAGGATGGCCACACTTCCTCTCTCATACTTTGGACATATTGTTAGGAAGGAGCAGTCACTGGAGAAGGATATAATGTTTAGTAAGGTGGAGGGTCAGAGAAAAAGAGGAAGACACCCCAGTGAGATGGGTTGGCCAAGTGGCAGTATCAATGGGCTCAAGTGTGGCAACAATTATGAGGTTGGCCCAGGACCGAGCAGTGTTTCATTCTGTTGTGTATAGGGTCGCTATGAGTTGGTACTGACTCGATGGCACCTAACAACAACAAATGAGTCATAATCGACCCCACAGTAGTGGGTTTAGTTTTTATGTTGTTGTTCTTAGGAGCATTGAGTTGGTTCAACTCATAGCAACCCTATGCAAATCAGAATGAAACACTGCCTGTCCCTGTGGCACTCTCACAATTGATACATTCTCTGCTACAGTGTCACTCCTCCTTGAGGGTCTTCCTCTTTTTCGTTGGCCCTCCACTTTACCAAGTATGGTGTCCTTCTCCAGGGACTGGTCCCTCCTGATAATATGTGCGAAGTATGAGAGACGAAGTCTTGTCATCCTGTTTTCTAAGAAGCATTCTGGCTGTACTTCTTCCAACACAGATTTATTTGTTCTTCTGACAGTCCATGGTACTTTTAATATTGTCCTCCAACACCATAATTCCAATGCATCAATTCTTCTATGGTCTTCCTTATTCACTGTCCAACTTTCACATGCATATGAGGCTACTGAAAATACCATAGTTTGGATTAGGCAGACCTTAGTCCTCACATTGATCTCTTTGCTCTTTTAACAAGTTAGAGAGACTTTTTGCAGCAAATTTGCCTAACCCGTTTGAATTCTTGACTGCTGATTCTAAGAGTACTTTCTGTGGATCCAAGCAAAATGAAGTCTTTGACAGCTTCAATCTTTTCTCCATTTATCGTGATGTTATTTATTGGTCCAGTTGTGAGGATTTTTGTTTTCTTTACATTGAGGTGCAACCCATACTGAAGAATCTATGATGAAGTCTTTGATCTTCATCATAAGTATTTTAAGTCGTGTTCACTTCTAGTACGTAAGGTTATATTATCTGCATATTGTTAATGAGTCTTTCTTCAATCCTGATGCCACAATCTCCATATAACCTAGCTTCTTGCATTATTTGCTCAGCATACAGATTGAATAAGTATGGTGAAAGGATACAGTCCTGAGCACAATTAAGTGTTCTGGAATACTCATTCTTTGCAATGTTATTCATTCTTTGTCATGATTCACACAGTTGAAAGGCTATAAAGCACAAGTAAGCGTCTTTGTGGTATTCTCTGCTTTAAACCAAGGTCTGTCGGGTATTAGCAGTGCTATCTGTAGTTTCATGTCCTCTTCTGAATCTGGCATGAATTCCTGGCAATTTCCTGTAGATGTACTGCTGCAACAGTTTTAAAATTATCTTTAGCAAAAATTTACTTCCGTGTGATATTAATGATGTTGTTCTATGATTTCCACATTAGGTTGGATCACCTCTTTTTGGAATGGACACAAATATGGATCTCTTCCAATTGGTTAGCCAAGTCAAGTAGCTGTCTTCCAAATTTCTTGGCAAAGATGAGTGAGCACCTCCAGTACTGCATCAGTTTGATGAAAGATTTCAATTTGTATTCTGTTAATTCCTGAAGCCTTGTTTTTCACCATTGCCTTCATTGCAGCTTGGACTTCCTTTCTTGATCATGTGCTACCTCTTATTAGCAAATGAACATAGACCATTTCTTTTTGGTACTTTGTGTATTCCTTTCAACTTTTTTTTTTTTATGCTTTCTGCATCCTTCAATATTTTGTCCATGGAGTCCTTCAATATTGGAAGTCAAGGCTTGAAATATTTCTTCAGCTCTTTCAGCTTGAGAAATGCTGAGCATGTTCTTCCCTTTTGGTTTTCTAACTCCAACTATTGTACATTTCAATCTAATACTTGACTTTGTCATCTTGATCTGCCCATTGAAATTTTTTGTTTGCTCCTTTCTTCCTCATTTCTTCCAGTTGTTTTAGCTTTTTTATACTCAAAAGCAAATTTCAGAGTCTCTTCTGACATCCATTTTTGTCTTTTCTTTCTCTCCTTTTTTAATGACCTTTAACTTTCTTCCTGTGTGATGTTCTTGATGTCATCCCACAACTCTTTTGGTGGTCAGACATTAGTGTCTAATGCATCAAATATATTCTTGAGGTGATCTCTAAATTTAGGTGGTATCTATTTAAGGTTATATTTTGCTATCATGAACTTGTTTTAATTTTCTTCAGCTTTAGCCTGAACTTGCATATGAGCAACTGACTCTGACTTTGGCCATGCTTTGGCTGATTATATTGAACTCCTCTACTGTTTCCACAAATATAGTCAGTATGATTCTTGTGAATGCCATCTGGTAATGTCCTGTATATAGTCATCTTTTATATTGTTTAAAAAAGATATTTGCAATGAACAAGTCATTGGTCTTGCAACACTCTATCATGTGATCCTCAGCATCATTTCTGTCACCAAGACTATATTTTTCAACTACTGATCTTTCCTCTTTGTTTCCAATGTTCACATTCCAATCACCAGTAATTATCAATGCATCTTGATTGTATATTTGATCAATTTCAGACTTTGATAGAATTTTTAAATTTCATCATCACTGGCTTTAGTGGTGGGTGAGTAAAGTTGAACAATGGTCGTATTAACTGGTCTTCCTTGTAGACAGATAGATATTATCCTATCACAGCCAACATTGTACTTCAAGATAGATCTTATGTTCTTTTTGACAATGAATGGAATGGCATTCTTCTTGAGTTTGTCATTGTTTATATATTAAACCACATGATTTTTTTTAATTCAACATGGCTAATATCAGTCCATTTCAGCTCATGAATGCCTAGGATATCCATCTTTATGTATTCCATTTCATTTTTGACAACTTTCCATTTTCCTGGGTTCATGCTGGTATTTTCCTTGTTCTGATGGATGTTTGCAGCTGCTTCACCTCATTTTAAGTTGTGCCCCATCAGCAAATGAAGGTCCTGGAAACTTTGCTCCATTCACATCATTATGGTCAACTCTACTTTGAGGAGGCAGCTCTTTCATAATCATATTTTGAGTGCCTTTCAACTTGAGGAGCTCATCTTTTGGCACTATATCTGACAATGATCAGCTACTTTTCATGTTTCCATCTTCCAGCACTATATCAAACAATGTTCTGCTGATATTCATAAAGTTTTCAGTAGCTAAACATTCAGAAATAATCTGCGTCTCCTAATTCCTAGTCTGTCTGAGTCTTGAAGCTCTGCTGAAACCCATCCACCATGGGTGACCCTGACGGTATTCAAAATACCAGTGGCATAGCTTCCAGCACCACAGCAAACTCAAGCCACCACAGGAGGACAAACTGACAAACAGGTGACGGTTAGTTTTTATACTAAAATATTATTTTTTGTTTATCTTAAATTCTAATTTAACTGGACTCCCTTTACTCATATTTTACCTGGCAGCCTTAATCTGGATGATTTATCTTGGAAATTAGGAATTCAGCCTCTAGACCCACTTGACTAAAAGGGAAATTGAGGCCTGACTTGTGACTGTACTCAAAAGAGCCTGAGCTTGGGAGTCAGGATGGTTTAGAATCAGGGTTCTGTAGTTCAGCAAATGAATTCTCAGTTCTCTCATCAAATGTAAATAATCACATCTGCCTTACAGAGCTGTTGAGAAGATTAATTGATGTGAGGCTCATGAATTTGTCTCGTCTGTGCCCACACAGTAGTGATGATGGCGATTATTGTTATGCTCTTGCTTGGTTCTCTACCCATCAGCCCTCCAGATGTACTACAGGGCAGGGCTCTCAGTTTACTACATAAGGTCAATGCCAGCTTCCACATAAGCCTCTTAATCCTCTGCCAGCCTCCACATAAGCCCTGGATTTGCTGCTTTAGAAGCAAGTCCTTATTAATAGGTATTATCCTAATTCTGCCTCCTACTCTATAAATCAGTAAAAAGAAAAATTAATCAGTGATAGCCTTCAAGTATTGTGCCCTTACTCGCTGCCAATCCTGTGCAGCTTATATTTGACCTTCACAGTAATACAATGAGGTCTGTACCCATTTCACAGTAAGTGAAACTGAGGCTCAGAGCAGCTTAACAACTTGCCTAGGCAAGTTAAATGGCAGCACACCTCCAATACCTGTGCTCTTAATTCCTGGTGATATTATTCTGTTTCTCCTGTTCAGGATGCTCAGGACTACTCAGGGACAACAACCATTTGCTGAATCTCTACTGATGTGAATATCTTTGTTAGTCTGGTAGAAAACCCACAGTCCTACTCTGGGCAACAAAATTGCGAAGGCAGGGGTGGGGCGTGTCTTAAATACCATGTTCTTGGTGATGGGAAGACCTAAACCCACTTCCATAACTGAGAGCTTATATGCACCAGGTGATGCACTAAGTGCTTTATGGCATCATCTCATTTAATCCTCTCAACAACTTTGTGAGATCGCTGTCTATTTCTAGCCTGAGGAAATTGAGATTTAGAGACATTAAATAGATTGATGAACATTACAAGTTAGTAAATGGCAGAGCTAGGACCTGATGATCTATGCAACTCCCTTAAGAGCTAGGGTCTTACTACTACTCATCTCTCCTCAATAGATAGATCTCTCCTTGCTCACTCCCCTCTGACCATCCCAGGGCCCCCAGTCCCTCTGCTGTTCCTTAACGTGGCTTTATGCCCTGGAATCATGGATGCTCAGGGCCAGTTGAAAGATTGGAGACACATATAGTTTGATGTCCAGTCTCAGGGCATGATGACTAAAGGATGCAACCCAGAGCCCAGGTCTCCTGGTCTCCCACACACATTGGCAAAACTCACCACTGGCAGAGGCCAAGATCATGGCTTGAAGCATCTCTGTGTCAAACTGGTTGTTGGGCCAGGTGCCAGTTTCATCACCATTTTGGGAGCTGGGAAGAGAGAAAGATGTAAGCACAGTCCCACAAATCATACCAACACAAGCCCCTCTGCCTTCTCCCAGGGCCACCATATCTAGTACCCCAATTGCTGCCCTACTGCCAAGACCTGCTGTCTCTCAGCAAGGTAGGAGGTAGCTTACAGTCATTCAGAAGCCAGATCCTCAGAAGACAGCTCCCAAGACCAGTTCTCTACTGGTTTGAAATGCATTTATAATGGTCTCTTGCAGGGACAGAGCAGGCATAAATGGCAACTTGCCCTCTGTCATAGATTGAATTGTGTCCCTCCCCACCCAAAACAGGTGTCAACTTGATTGGACTATGATTCTCAGTGATTTGGCAGTTGTGTAATGATATAATTTGGCATTTATGCAATGATGTAATCATTTCCCATGATGTGATTAACCAGCCAATCAGTTGTAAGGGGTTGGATTGGGATGCAACAAACACTCTTACACAAGACACAGTCCTGATTTGATGTAATGAAAGTTTCCCTGGGGTGTGGTTGGCATCATCTTATATCTTGTAAGAAACAAAAGGAGAGATAGGTAAGCAGAGATCAGCAGGATCTCAGTACCACCAAGAAAGAAAAAGCCCAGAGTGGACCGTATCCTTTGGAATTGGTGTCCCTCTCTGAGCTGAGAACCTCCTAGACCCAGGGGAAGAATACTGCCAAGACGCATGGAGATCTCCAAGGAATATTAGCCCATAAATGTTGAAAAGAGACAAGGACCTTTTCAGAGCCTACAGAGAGAGAAAGACTCCTTAGATCTAGTGCCCTGAATTCAGACGTCTAGCCTCTTAAATTGTGAGAGAATGGATTTATGTTTGTTAAAGCTATCCACTCATGGTATTTCTGTTATATCAGCACTAGAATATGAAACCACCCTCCATGAGAGCAACAAGGAAGATTAGGCCCTCTTGCAATGACAGTGAAGGTAAGAAATGAGAAATGGGAGAGATTGCCCCAGAGCTAGTGAAAGGTGTGGGAACCTAGGGAGGACATAGGAGGCCCCAGGAGACCCTGAGGCAGTAAGAGAGAGACTTCTAACATTCAGATATGATCGCTTCAGTAACTTCTAAGCCCCCAGGATAAAACCCATGGGCCTTAAGAACCTACTCCTCCCAATTTATAAGAACATCCCTAACACTTTATGCTTAAACCTTTAAACCTCCTTTCGGTAACTCCACAAACCATTCTTTTGCCACAGATTCTGGGCAGATGCCATTCTCAAGAATATCAGTTCCCTGGTAATGTGAACTTTGCCCCGGTAATATGAACATATTCTATCAGAAGGGATCCCTAAACCCACCCAGGATGGGTCAGGTGCCTACTAGCACTCCAACCCCAGTGACTATCGTATCCCAAGGTATACTGGCCACCACGGTGTCACTGCTATTGTCCCTGCCTGCTCCTCCATTAGATGGGGCAGATACTGTGGAGCACCTAGCACATACCTTGCATCTGGAATGAATCAAGACCTTTCTTTACCTCTGTTGTTGTTGTTGTTAAGTGCCATCGAGTCGATTCCGACCCATAGCGACCCTGTACAGAGTTTCCAAGGCTGTAATTCTTTACCTCTAAGTACTGAATAAATGTGAAGTGACTCGAAATTTTAAAACAAACAAAAACAATGAAATTGTAGAATAACATTAAGGAATTCCAGCCCAATTTGGATTTTTCTATAGTGACTATTTCAATGTCTTTTTGGAAATCAAAAGGATCAAATTATTTTAGTTTTTGTGTTTGTTTGGTTTTCTTGGTGGGAGGAAGCACCCCTGGCAAATCTGTCTATAAGGTAATCCAGCACAGTTTGGCTCACAGAAATTCCCAATACATGCTTGTTTCCTGGATGAATGGAAACAGGCCAGCGAAGAGTTAGGCAAGAAAAGAATTTGGTATCAGGGGAGAATATATTTTGTTATGGTGGTTGAACACAACCAAGACTTTGACAATTTTCCAAGGTCTGCCTTGCTTATGGCTTCTGTAACCTGGGGTTCCCCATCCACATGTAGGTGGTGGTGGTGATGGTGGTGGTAGTGGTGGTGTGCCATCAAGTTGCTTCTGATTCATACTGTAGGGTATAGGATTTCTGAGACTGTAAATCTTTGAGGTATCAGAAAACCTCATCTTCCTTCACAGAGTGGATGGTAGATTCAAACTTCTGACTTTGTGGTTAGCAGCCCAAAATGTATACTGAGTCTAAGGCTCAGAACAGAGCCCACAGCTGCTATATACCCTCTCTACTCAGCCACAGAAAACATAAAGTCAAGGGTGAAGGGAGGGAAGGCAGAAATCTTATCTCTCCTTCCCCAAAGTGGGAAGAGCTGGAATTCTGTGTGCATTTATTCAACAAATATTTATTGAGCCTTTACTGTGTACTAGACACTGTACTAGGCACCAGAGTTACATCTGTAAACATGGCAGAAATGTCTGTATGTATGATGTTCCCAGTATGATGAGAGGGTGATACTAATTATTTTGCAATTGTGACAAGTGCCATGAAAGCCAAGAGCAAAGGATAAAAGGGAGTCTGATGGAGTGAGAATTTTTGTTGTCATTGTTAAGTACCCTCAAGTTGATTCCAGTAAGTTAGTTTTGAATATTAAGGATCCCCGTATAGGGTTTCCAAGGCTATAAATCTTTGAGGGAGCAAAGAGTCTCATCTTGTCCAGGGAAGTGTCTGGTACGCTCTAACCACAACCTTGTAGTTCACAGTCCAGTGCTTAGCCTACAGAGCTACCGCACTCTGTAGGAAAAGACAACAAATTTATGTCTGAAGAAATGACCCACATGAGTTGCAGAAGAATGCCAGTTAAAACAAACAAAAGATAGGAAGAATTCTAGAAAACCACCACTTTGTAAGCACTGTTTAAAACAATTTCAGGCAGGGATCATCAGTGAATCCTAAAATACTAAAATCTGGTGAGAGGTTGCCATAGTCTCCAACTATCACCCACAGATTACACATTAATCACAAATCTTAAAGAATATCTTTATAATGGAGACATGTGGGAACACCACTTTAAACAAGTGAACACACTCAGCATCTCTGGTCACACCCATCACACCAGAAGACTGAGTAACTTGAAAATAACCAGAAGAAAATAGCCAGCAAGTATAGATAGCTGGATGTTTTCCAAAACAATTGGCCTACACTCTTTTAATACATCTGTCAGGAGAAACATTAACAACAACAATAACAAAAATGTAGGGAGGCTGATCTAGATTTAAAGAGATAACAGAGACATGACAATCAAATGCAACTCATGCTCCTTGATTGAATCTTGGATTTAAACAAACAAACAAACAGGTATAAAAAGGACATTGGAGGACATTTGTTAAAATCTGCATATTATTGTATCAATGCTATGTTCCTAAATTCTTTTGTGTTAATATAGGAGAATGTTCTTGCTCTTAGGAGATATATTCTGAAATATTTCAAATGCTATGATATCTCCAATTTACTTTCAAATGGTTCAGAAAAAAAGACGTGTGTGTGTGGAAAAGAAAAGAGAAAACAAATGTGCAAAATATTAACTGTTGGTGAGTCTAATCTAAGTAAATAGGATATTTGAGTATTTGTCATACACTATTCTTTTTGATAGGTTTTAAATATTTCAAAACAAAAAGTTGAGGTAAAATTAAGTTACTCAGTTACAGGAGAGAACTTTCCAGGCAGAGGGAATAACATGCCCTAAACCTTTGAGGTCAGAGGGAGACTGGTGAATTCAAAGGGTAAGACAAAGTCAATGTGACGACAACAGAGGAGGTGGTATCAGGGACTGGAACTGCAGAGTGGACACTGAAGATTTTGGTTTCATCCTAAGAGCACTGGGAAGCCACTGAAGGCTTTAAAAGGGGTTGCCTCACTGAACTGTACATGTAAAAATTGTTGAATTGGTACATCATCTGCTATGTATAGTCTCAACAAGAACAACAAAAATATTTTTAGAGGGAGATGGTTATGATTGGGTATGAATGTTTAAAGACACCCTTGCTCCTGTGTGAAGAAAGGACCAAGGGTTCAGGTACCTCTGGGAGGACAGGAGCCCAATGATAGTTCTCAGCCACCTCTATCTCCCTGGAAACCTGAGAGTCTTGACTTTTAGGGTGCAGGGCCTAGGAAGATAGGGGATTAAATGGGGAGGGCAGGCAAGGGGGGCAGTAAGTAGAGATGAGAGCTGTGGGGTAGACAACAGGGGTTAGACACCACAGGTTCAAAAGACGTAGCTGTGGAGGTGTGGAGTAATATTAAGGGAATACATATAAGGGTGGGCTTGGAATGATAATCGGCTGGAGGCTAGAGGCCAAGGAGGTGGGCAGACTGCCAGTCCTTTGAAGGGGAAGAGACTTCATTTTTAAGCATTTACTGAGAGCTTTCTGTTCTCTGGGCACTGGGCTGACTCAATTATATACATCAACTATTATTTCAGCCTCATAACAAACCTGCAGGTAAGGTCTATGATTATCTGTTTTCCCCAACAGGGGCTCAGAGAAATAAAGAAATTTTCCTAAAGTCACATGGCTGGTAACTGGTGTGACTCCAAAGTCAAAGTCCATGACACCATATTGGGCTTCAGCAAGGAGACCCTATAGCCTCACCAGCAGGTGTAGGGACTCTTCTAGAATTGGGAGAACAGTGAGAAGCAGAAGTGAAAGAGATGAACTACATTTAACTGACTGTTTTCCAAGCATTCACTATGTGCCAGTCCTTTTGACAGTTCCCAGGACTTAAGAGATGATAGGCACAGTTCTTACCCTATTTGACCGGATGTGTGTGTGTGTATGTGTGTGTGTGTGCTTGTACGGCAGCATCCCATAGTCTGGGATATGATAAAAGTCTCAAATAAGTGAAAAATCTGGGACAGTTTTCTCTAATGAGAAATTGGCTAGAGTTGTGTTAATATGCAAGTACAAGTAAGCACTAGACTGCTAACTGCAAGGTCTACAGTTCAAGACCAACTGCTCTCAGAAGTCTTACACAGCACAGAGCCACTATGAATTAGAAACAACTGGAAGTCACACAACAACACTGCTTTTTAATGTAGTAAAAGTCTATCAATATTTCACTAACACATATCTACATATCCATATTTGAACTGCAAGGTTGGCGGTTCAAGCTCACCAGCTGCTTCTCGGAAACCCTACACAGGGTCACTATGGGTTGGGATCAGCTCGACGGCTCTTAACAACAACAGCATGTAACAATTATATGATTTTTTAAAAATTACTGACCTAGGGAAATTCTCACGATCTATTGCAGAGAAAAAAGTAGGCTAAAATATTGTTGTACTGTATGACCTCAATTACTGCTAAAAAGTAAAACTGGTAAGAAATACACCAACTATAAAAGTTCTTGACATTCTAAGTGTGAAAAGCAAGCTTCTGAACAATCAGGTGAATCCGAGTTTTGAAAGGATATAGAAGTCTGTGCTTGCTCTCTGAGTACACAATGAAAAAATTTTAGAAAGAGACCCATGAAAATGTAAATGGTTCAATGAATAAATTGCAAAGAAATGAAAGGTGGAAGGAAACTTTTATATTAAAAGGGTCTAAGACACAAGAAGATATCACCCCAAAATAAAATATGGATCTTAATTTGATTACACGTGCAAACAAATTAACTATAAAAATTTTATTTGTGTGAGTGAAAGAGAAAGGATGAGAGAATGAATTAGGAAAACTGAGAACACAGATACTAGGAAAGTTATTAATATTATTTTTAGTGCTTACATATCTAAAAAAGAGAAGTATTTTTAAAGATAAAAAGTAAAGATCCAGATGAAATGATATGCTATCTGGATTTGCTTCAAAATCATTCAAGGAGGGATAAAAGTAGGAATATAAATGGAACTAAATAGAGAAATGTTCGAAGGTGGATAATTGGATCACAAAGGCTCATCATATAATTTTCTCTATTTTTGTACGTATTTGAAATTTTCCAACTTAAAAAAATGTTAGTTGTGATTCTTCCTAGATTGGAAATTATGAGTAATTTTTCCTTTTAAAATGTTCTTCTATTTCTCACATTTCTATAATGAGGATATGTTATTTTATAAGGAGAAAAAGATTACACTGCTATTTGTTTGTTAAATGATTCTGTCCAAACTGAAGGGGAGCAGAGATAATGTCTCAGAAGAAGGGGAATGGAAGGGGACCCGGAGCTGGGGAATGGTTGTCAAGCTGTGAAAGAAAAACATGGTAGCGGCCTGGGGAAGTCAAATGGAGACTTCTTTCTGGGTGCAGAGGCTGAGAACAGCTGCAGAACAGGTCTGAAATACAGTCTGAGAAGGGAGAACTGGCTTGCTGGGCTCAGAGCTTAGAACAGCAGCTGTTGGGATCAGAAGCCAAAAGAATGATCTGAAAAGGATGGTGGGTGGAGAAAGAACACCTGGCAAGCAGAGATTTATTGACACTTTAAAAGTTGTCTCTGATATCTAGGCAGTATAAGCCAGTGCTGGCTTGCAGTTAGACCAGGTTTAGCAGTAACTCTCCTCTGAAGCTGGTGGGTTTAGACTGGGCTGAACTGGGCAAGATTGATGGAGGGTAGGGGTGGGAAGGGCTAGAGTGAATTGGAGAGCTAAATTAAATTAGAGATTTTTCCTTTCTTCATCCCCTTTTCTCCAATTTACTCATCTTAATGACAGCAAAGAAAGCAACTTTCTGTCATTCTGTTGATCCCAAGAGGCCTCACCACAAAGTCTTTGCATTTGCTCTTCCTCCACCTGGAATGTTCCTTCCTCTTCCTCACCTTGTTAATTCCTACTTATCCTTCAGATCTCAGCACAATTTCATTCCCTCTGCTCCTCACCCCCTTATTTTTATGCTTTAGCTAAAACCTACGCCATTTAATTGTCCTTGGCACTGGATGCAGATACCAGTCCTGACTCTCAAATCCCTACTACTACTACTCTTTGTAGCACTTACAGTAGTGGCAAGCTTACATTGATTTTTGTAATGAATTCATTATTATTTGCCTTCCTCAATATACCATAAACTCCTAGAGGTCAGGAACCATGTCTGTATATGTTCCCCATCACACCTAATAACTAACTGTTGAGTGAAGAAGCGAGGAAAATTGTGGTAGTGTGTTCCGGATATTTCTTTTATTTGGGCACTAAGGAGCTACATTTAAAATGTCTGTTGCATCCCTTTCAAGTTAATTGAGCTCCTGAACCTTTTTTTTTTCTATTTTTCTAAGAACTACCACTTGTATTCCAGGTCACCAAGTCTCTTATTTAATAAAAAGATACCTAAGATCAGAGAGGGCAGCAGAGACAATTGGCAGGCTTCCAGTGGATTTTGCTCCAGGGTCAGTGTGTGGCCTGGGATGGAAATGGGTAAAGGAAAGACAAACTACTCAGAATTTCTTATTATTTTTCAAGTCCTAATTCAAATGTCAACGCCACCAAGAAGCCTTCATTGATCCCTCTCTACTTTTGTGAATTAAACTCACATTACCCTCTTTTTTTTCTCAGTACTACTATGATCTGTAACTAGACATTTTAAAAGTTAGGCTAGTTGTTAATTATCTGTCTTCCCTGTTGACCTGGAAGCCCGTAAGTTCAAGGATTGAGCTCGTTTGTTCACTCTTATAACACCAGTGTCTAATACAGGACATTGTAGATGCCCAATAAATATTTGTTGAATGAATGAGTACATAAATGCCTTAATGGATAACCTATGGAAGGCTGGAAGGTTAGCAGGAGAAGAAGGGAAAGCTGAAGTCAAGTCAGGGGCAAGGACAGCCAAGGCTTCTTGTTTGCTGCCTTCTAGGATTTCCAGGAGTCCTGGTGTGGCACTGTGGGTTAGTGTGCTAGACTGCAAGGTCAGCAGTTCAAGCTCACCAGTCACTCCTTGAAAACCCAATACAGGGTTGCTATGAGTCAGAATTAACTCGAAGGCATTTCACAACAACAACAAGGGGATTTCTGGTGATTCCTGATGTGGCACTATGCTGGACCACAAAGTCAGTTTGAGTCACCAGCCACTCCTTGAAAACCCTACACACAACAGACTCGATGGCACTTAACAACAACAACAAGGAACTTTCTGGAGTTCTGGTGTGTGGCACTGTAGGCTAAGCACTGGATGTAAGGTCAGTTTGAGTCTCAAGGTTGGTAGTTCGAACTCACTAGCTGCTCCTCAGAAATCTGATACAGGGTGGCTATGAGTCAGAACTGACTTGATGGCATTTAACAATGGCAACTACAGGGGTTTTCTAGGCAGTGTTTTAAGATCCGTATGCCAGGGATACAACTGTGCAAACTCAGGAGCTGGAATCTCCACTATTACCAAGGATTCTTGTGTTCTTGAGGCATTGGGGGTGTGGCTATTGGAGGCAAGCGGGTACAGAAGAAGCTCAGAAGCTCAGCATCTGCAGTCTGCAGCATCTGGAGAAATGTGGGCAGCAAGTGTCCAACCAGCCACCGAGGAGGCAAGAGAAGGCGGTCCAAGCCCCCCTGCTCTTCCTCTCTCTCCCTGGGATCCTGGGACTCCTCCAGGCTCCCGACTTCTAACTGGGAGGCCTGGCTAAGAGCCCACCCCACTCTAACCAACTGAAGGTTTTTCCGGCTGAAGTTTCCCTTGCCCCCTCCCCCACCCACAGGGGGTTCCTGTCTCGGCAGGAATTCATACCAGATTGCAGTGAGCAGCTGGAGCAGTGTGGATGGGAGGGTGTGTGGCAACATCAAAGGCTCAGTGTGTGAGAGGCAGGAGGCGGGAGAGAGCATGGGGACACTTGTGTGTGCTGGCTGTCTCATGAGTACAAAGAAATGGTAGACAGAGATGGAGACACAGAGTAAAAGACAAGGAAGAGATAGAAGAGCGAGAAACAGAGAGAGATTCAGAAACAGAGTAAGACAGATATACAGAGAAAGAGGTACAGCTTAAAAAAAAAGAAATAGAGAAATAGAACAGACAGAAAAAGCAGAAATAGTGAGATGAAGAAATGAAAAGACTAGAAATGGGAGAAAACAGGATACTGGGAAAAGATGAAAACAGAGACAGAAAGACCAAAGATGGAGATAGCCACAGAGCAAGAGAAAAGGAAGAACAGAGACTGAAACTAAGGAAGAGTCACATTCATTCATTCATTTATTGAGCACCTGAGCCATCCAGGCACAATGCATGGCACAGATCAACGAACAGACACAAATAGTAGGGACTGAGATGCTGCAGTAAAGATGGAAACTGAGATAGAAACCCAGAAAGAGAAATGCAGACTAAGTTAGAGACCGTGGAAGGACAAAGAGATTAGAGAGTGGCAGAGACAAAAGGCCTTCAGGTAGGGGAAGGCAGGACGAATGGGGGCCAAAAGGCAGTCTCACTCTTGCCTCCCGAGGGCAGCTCTCCTTCCTTAGCCCCACCACGAACTTTGTTGTTTCTGTGTTCCCCAGCTGTCTGATATCCCTCCCTTCTGCCTCCTCTCTTCTTTTAAGACTCTGACAGTCCCCTCTTGCTCCTCCTCCTATCCTGAGTTTCTTAGCCTGAACCCCAAGTCAGGATGGAGCCCAGTCCAGCCTAGAAGAGGGGGCATGGGTAGTCAATGGGTATAAAAGAGCCTCTTCTCCACCCCAAGGCTAGCTTAAGACCATCCTTGAATCCCAAGTCCCCAGGAGATAGGAAAATGTGTGCAGAGGGGGTAAAGGGGTGAGTGTGTTAACTGAGTTTCCGAACTAGGGTAGATGCCTCTTTCTTCTGGGGTCTGTGTGCCAGCTGCAAATACATCAAAACCTCCCCCAAATCTCAAACTGCAAGGCTAAGCCATTTGTAGCAAATGCTGAGCCCTCCCCCCATCTCCGCCCACGTCATCACTGAGAAAATGCCGCAGAGAAGAGGGTGGGCTGGAGTGTCGGTCACCTACCCGCTGGTGCCAGGTCTCTGGGCCTGTGAGAAACGCCAGTCCGTGTTGGGCGGGGCTTGCTGTGGAAAAAACAGAGGGAAAGGAGCTGAGTACCCAGGAGGAGCCATAATGTCGCCGAGTCCCTGAAGATGGGCCAGGGGGTAGTGGGCACAGAGAAGCTCCAGGACTGGGAAGAAAATGGGGTAGGGGAGGAGTAAACACACCTCTAAACACCCCAGGTCTCAGAGACCTGGGTTACCAAGAACAAAGGGATAAAATAACATTTTATGCGACCATAGTGAGCAGATTAGAACATGTGAGCAGAGATTCAAGGGTTGAGAAGTAGCTTCTGTGGGAGTAGGGATATAGAGAAGGCCCCAGAAGTGACAGAGGAAGCTTTTAGATGAGAATTCCACCAGGCCTAGAATGAATTTATTCAGTTCCTCAGCAGGAAACAAAGCATCCTCTGCAGCAAGATGGCTGCTGCTCCCGGTAACCCTTTTGGTGCCAGGTTGTGCAGTTACACATTCAGAGGGACACCCCTTTCAAGCCCTTGACCCTCAAGAACCCCTTCCCACAGCTAAATACATTATTAATTTAGGAGTCATGCCAGACTGGGTCTTTGCAGGGCATTCAAGACCCAGGACACCTCTCACCCACAGAACTCTGTGCCAGACAATGGCCTTTGATTAAGGAGGAGAGAACAAGGCTGTTCTGTCTGGAACAGAGAAAAAGGTTTGGATGGAGCCCAGCAGGGATCAAGCTCCCACAGCCTCCAAGCAGAGCCACATTAGTCTCTAGAGCTCCCAGGGAGCCGATCAAGAGCCATGTCCCACCTGACTGAAGGTATGCCACTCTACAGCTTCACTTCCGAATCCTCTTGCACACGTTCTGACGGAGCACTCTCAGAGTTATCTCCTCACTGGTTCTGGGGTGTGCTGGTAATTAATTCTCATACTCATTCCCAGGAGCCAAAAGGGAAGTGTGAGCCTCTCAGGTTACACCCAGGAGAAGGAAAACCCAGGGCTGCCAAATGACTCACCCTAAGGTTCACAGGTGACAGCGATGGGAGCAGAGCCCAGAAATCAGCAACCCAAGGGCAGCAGGCCTCACTGCCACCGCTCAAGGTCTGCTGTGGATGACCAGCCCTTAGCCACTGTATTCTTAGACACAGCACCATCTCCACAGAGATGATAGATTGGAGGAAGGAGCCCGGCAAGATGCACAACCTAGATCCATAAGGACGGCGGGTCCACATTTATTCAGTGAGGTCTGCTCTGAGAAGAGGAGCCCAAGAAGGCCTTTCTCCACATGTCTGGCTCTTAAAGCAAAAGAATCCACCTTTGCCTCATCCAAGCAAATGCAAATCCATCCCTCTTGTCCTCCTATTTTACAATTTCCAAGTGCCAAGCAACTGACTGTACAGATTCTGGAGTTAGACAGACCTGGGTTAGACTCTTTCCTCAATCACTTATTCTGTAAACTTGAGTAAATCACGTAAGCACTGTGAAACTCAGTTATAAGACGGGGATATTAATACCTAATCAAAAACCTTGTTAGGGAGAGCAAATAAGAAAGATGTGGTTCTCACAGGTGTGTGGCGAATCTCTCAGCCAGCTATTTTAATTACCTGGGAGTGCTTTTTTCCAAAATATAATTATGATTCTATAGGGTCAGAGTAGGGCATGTTGTTGTTGTTAAGTGCTGACCCATTGCGACCCTGTATAGAGTTTCTGAGGAGCAGCTGGTGCAGCGGTTCAAACCAACTTTGCAGTTTAACACATTAACCCACAGCGCCACACCAGGACTCCCGAGTAGGGCATAAATATACAAAAGTTCCCAGGGTTGTGGGAACGTGTGCTTTTTACTAATATAGTTTCTCCACATATGAGGGCACCTGGCATCTGGCAGAGGCTGAGCTCTGCCATCCACTAGAGGAGAAAGAACTTGCTGGAGTCACTTCCAAAACCATGACCTTAGATTGCTGGGTACATTGTGGTCACGACGGAGCCAAAATCCTATCTTAGAGCATTCAGAACTCGGGTGTTTCAGGATCCCACTTGCCGAGAAAGGAAGAGGGCTGATAGTGCCACGGGGGGTCCCAATGCCAGCTCACTTGATTCAGGTCTGGCCTTGATGTCCCGCGGGCGGCAGGGCGGTTCAGCTTGCGCCTGCCTTGCGGTTTCTAAGCTGGAGAAGTCACCCCCTTCCCGCAAGAAGCCCTAAACCCAGCTAAATCTGCGGGTCATGGAGTGGCACCCGCCCCCGCGCCTAGGGCACCCACAGTTTTTCCCGCGCTCCAGGTGCGGCCAGCCGGCTCCGAAGCAACCAGTCCAGCCCGGGGCAGGGGTGATGGGATCACGAATCCTGGGTCCTTGCGGGGACTGGAACAGCCATGATCTAGGATCCTTAGGAGGGTGAGTACTGAGGCCGGCAGTGGGGTGAAACGGGGGACAGCCCGTGTGAACCTGGCGGAGGGCGGCTGGCAGTGTGCGTGCAAACCTAGTGCGAGGGATGTATGTGACTGGGTATGTGTGAAAGACGCGTAATTTACGAGTGTCAGTCGGTGTGCAGGGCGTGCCCTCGGCGTGTGAGCAGATGACAGTGAAGTCACAGTTCACTGTGGGAACAAAAAGTAGACCCCTGTGGGGCTGTCTGCAAGTGCTGATCTGTGACTGCCTCTAACCCTTGACCCCAGCACCCGGTGGAAATCGCCAGAAAGTCACCGCAAGCTCTGGCTGGGTAGCGGCCTGTATACAACCTGCCTTCCCAGCGCCCCAGCTTTCTGAGTGTGAAGAGGGGCCTGTCCCTCCTCTGTTCCCCACAATCAGCACCACTTCAGGGCTCTCAGTGCCACATCCCTGCCTCGGCCACTCCTCTGGTTCCACACCAACAGTCCGAATGGCCCCCCCGAGTAGGGGCCTGGGGGCACAGCTGGGGGGTCAGGCCCACCAGAGAAGAGTGGAGACAAGTTCAAAGTCCCCTATGTGGGTAAGGCCGCTTCTCCAACGCCGCCCCCAAGGGTCGCGCGGGGTGGCGCCGAGCCCCTCACCTGGCTCCGCTCCAGCAGGGTATTAGAGCGGGACCGGAAGGCATCAGGCTCCAGAGCCAGAGCTGAGGGCTGCTGGACGCTGACGGGCCTTAGAAAGGTGAAGTCACTGCCATCCGAGGCTGGCGAAAAGCACGTCCTGTAGCAATGGCTCTGCGAGTCTGTGGGCCGCAGCGTCACCTCCATGTACTTGAGAGTGCCATCTGAGCTCACCTGCAGGTTGGGGCTGGATTGCTTATAGAAGTCCGGGGAGGGCGAGTCTTGGCGCCCGCAGCACTGCCCCCCTCCCCCCTCCCCATCTGCGTTCCCGCAAAGGCATTTAGCTGACAGAAAGGTGAAGGTGACTAAGGAGAGGAGACTGATGGCCGCTAAGGCCACAATGAGGTAAAGGGTAAGGTCTGAACGTTCAGGTGGGTTTATGAGAAAGTCTCTGGATTTGGGCGTTTCCTCGGGGTCCTCATCCTCCAAAGTCAGCAGCACTGTGGCTGTAGAGGAAAGTGAAGGATCTCCATTGTCCCTTACCAGGACCACCACCTGCTGGATGTCAGAGTCATCCTCCAGCAAGGCCCGGGCTGTGCGCACCTCACCAGTGTGTGCAGACACAAGGAACAGTCCTGGGGCTGTGGACTGTGGCAACAGTGAATAGGAGAGCCATGCATTGTGACCTGCATCAGCATCCACGGCTGTCACCTTGGTGACCAAGGAACCAGGAGGGGCAGATCGAGGGAGACGCTGAGGGGCAGAAAGTTCACGACCAGGAGGTGGGTGCAGCACAGCTGGGGCATTATCATTCTGGTCCAGAACAAACACATGCAGAGATGTATTGGCGAGCAGTGGGGGAGAACCAGAGTCTCGAACCCCCACCACAATCTGCAGCATCTGCAGCAGTTCATAGTCAAAGGTATGCTGGGCAAAGATCCGCCCATCCTCAGGGTTGACATACACAAAGGAGGAGGTCGGGGTTCCCTGAATCTGACTGCCTATGATGAAGTAGGTGAGGCGGGCATTATCTCCAGTGTCTGGGTCCAAGGCAGCCACAGTGCAGAGAAGGGAGCCTGGGGGCTGGTTTTCTGGGATATAAGCAGTGTAGAGTTGCTGGGTGAAGTGAGGTGCATTGTCATTAATGTCTGAAATGTTGAGTCTGATGGTAAGATGTGTGTGCTGGGGAGGTGAGCCAGCATCACTGGCCCTCAGTTCGATGATATAGTGTGAGGTGGCCTCTCGGTCCAACGGCTGGCTGGTTAGCAGTGAGTAGTGGTTCTCAGAAGGCTTAATCTGAAATGGCAGGTCCGGAGAGATATCAAGGCTCACTTCACCATTTCTACCTGAGTCTCGGTCCCGCACGTTAAACAACCCCACTACTGTGCCTACGGATGTGCTCTCCAGGACAGGGTTGACCAAGGAGGCCAGTAGCACCTCTGGGGCATTGTCATTGGCATCCCCCACATCCACTTGAATCACACAGTGGCCCTCCATGGCTGGCTGTCCCTGGTCACGAGCTCTTGCATGAATTTCATAGAAACTTGAGTCCTCAAAGTCTATGGGACCCAACACATGGATTGTTCCACTGCTAGCGTCTAGGCCAAAGAGATTCCGAACTGCCTCCGATGTGTGATCCCCAAAAGAATAGTCTAGTTGGCCATTGGTACCCTCATCTGGATCAGTGGCATTGAGGCAGAGCAGCAGTGTACCTATTGGTGCGTTCTCTGGGAGTCCCACTCGCAGAACTGAGGACTGGAAGGTTGGAGCATTGTCATTGACATCCAGCACAATGACAGAGATAAGGGTGGTCCCTGAGCGGGCTGGGGTGCCCCCATCCACAGCAGTGAGCACCAACTGATGTCTTGCTTGGGTTTCACGGTCCAGCTGCTGCTCTAGCACCAGCTCTGGGAATAGCTTCCCATCTTTTAGGGTCTTCACGTTCAGAGAGAAGTGGCCGTTGGGGCTTAGAGTGTAGAAGCTCACAGTATTGGTGCCCACGTCTGGATCCTGGGCACTATCCAGTGGGAATCGAGCCCCAGGGGCTGCTGATTCTGAGATGCGCATCTCTCGTTTAGGGGTGGCAAAGCTAGGAGAGTTGTCATTGAGATCCAGGATCTCTACCTCTACTCGGATTAGTTCCAGGGGGTGTTCAGTCACCACCTGCGCTGGCAGCAAGCAGCTGGTGCTGGCTCCACACAGGCTCTCGCGGTCAATCTTTTGATTCACTGCCAGAGCACCACTCACCAAGCTCAGGGAAAAATAGCGCCCGTTCTCCTCAGAGCCCAACCGCAGTCGGCGGCTGGACAGATCTGTCACCTTTAAGCCCAGATCCTGAGCAACATTCCCCACCAGCGTCCCCGGCTCAGCCTCCTCCACCACTGAATAACGAAGCTGCCCAGACACCCAGCCCCAGCAGCACAAGGACAACATGCACAGCACTTGCCATTTCCCAGGGAGCTGTGGGGGTGTCTTGGGCCCCATGACCCAGAAGTCCCTTCCTGGACAGTGACTCTAGGCTGTCCTGTCTCCAAGGTAGACCCAGGGCTTGTAATGGCAGCAACTGAAATCTCTTATGTCTTCTTCCAGCCTCTTAAAAACTGCTCGGAGGTCTGTCTGCCTACAGCAGTTCTTCTTAGTCACCAAATGGCGGGGGTGGGTGAACAGGGAGGGGAATTGAATTTGAGCTGGGGAGCTGGGGGAGGAGAGGCGGGCAGGAAGAGCAGATCCCCCACCTCGGCTCTGAGTCTGATTGGCCAAAAAGTCTGTCTGCTCTCAACCAATTATAAAGTCTTCTCAGTCCTGGAAAGCTTAGGAACAGGCACTGGAAGTTTGTGTCACAGAAGCCTCCCCACTCATTTCGTGCTGCAGGTTGATTCAGCCACCTTGGCAGCAAAGTTTGACAGCTCAGATGGTGCTCAACAGGGAAGACAAAGTGGTACAAAACTCCTCAGTGTTCTGTCCCAGAAACTTCCTGCATGACTTCAGAAGCTTCCACTACTTTGCTTGAACCAACAAAGTATGTCCTTCTAGGAGAAGCAAAACCCTTATGTTCTCCCTCCCTCTCCACGTCCTGTCCAATGGTGGGTGCTAGGGTAAGAGAAGATTTCTTAGGATCCCAAAAAGTCTTGCTTTGACTCCAGCCATGCTTTTGAGGAAAAACAGTATCAGCTGATGGCTATAGGACTCAGTTTTTCTGAGCTCCTGGATGTGTGTTGTGGAATGAGCATCACAATTTACAGGTAGGGGATGATCCAGGTCACCCATGAGGGTGGCCAAAGGCTAAGTATGATCTCTAGGCATTATGATTTCACCAATTTATGAGCATTATGCAAAAAAAACCAAAAATCCAAAAACCAGAGTGGCTGTCTCTATGAATTCCTCAGCCTTCATCAGTTTTCTGACATGAAGTGATTTCACTTACTGCTTTGTTTTTAAAGAGTTAATTCCCACTCATCCCAAATCTACTGCATCTGGGAGTCTTGAAGACCTGGACCAATAGATCTCTGTTGCCACATCAACCAATACCTCCCTACTCCCTTGATTCTCTCTTCTGTGCTCTCTACTGTATGTCAGGCAGAGTTCCCTTAATAGTGGGTTGAAGAATGCTAGATATTATGGTGGTGGTAGTGTGCCATGGAGTCGGATCTGACTCATAGCGACCCTGCATAGGGTTTTAGAGGCTTTATGGGAGCAGAAAGCCTCATCTTTCTCCTGCGGAATGGCTGGTAGTTTCGAATTGCTGATCTTGGGGTTAGGAGCCTGACTTGTAATTACAGAGTGAAAAATCTTAGTTCCCCTCAATCCATTGGGAAATGGCAACCTGAAGGCAAGGTACTCCAGAACCTGCCCCCTCCCCATCCCACCCCCAGTTCATATGAAAAGCAAAGAAGGCAGCCATCTTGGTTTAGGTGATTGCCCAATGCAGCATAGCCTTGTGCATGAGAGCTTCCCATGTGCCCACGTGCCAGCAGCATGCTTCTACAATAACCTGACTCTTAGTCTCCAATGACTTGCACTTCTTACTCCCAGGCATGGTCATAACTCACCCCCGAGTGCTAATCTGTGACAACTCCCTGGTTAATCACAAAACACTTCTAAAGCACAGCATCTACCACATAGTTACCACTCACAAAAATGGTGACATCACTATGGGCTCTTACAGAGAGGCCAATTCTCTCTGGGACACAGTCCAGCCAGGT
Organism: Chrysochloris asiatica; assembly: GCF_000296735.1. Taxonomy (NCBI): domain Eukaryota; kingdom Metazoa; phylum Chordata; class Mammalia; order Afrosoricida; family Chrysochloridae; genus Chrysochloris; species Chrysochloris asiatica. The sequence goes on along the minus strand of NW_006408605.1, from coordinate 11,921,378 downwards.
GCCTGTATCGGAACAACCCTCAGGCGTTGGCCGAGCCTGCGAAGGTCTCACCTCTAGCCCATAGAGAAGATCAGAGGGTGGGCAGCTTGGGCGAACAGGCTCCCCTGCCATAGGTGCACTGGGTGACTTCACCATCATGAAGCTATCGCTCCGAGTGGGTGCAGAAGCCAATGGTGTACAGCCATGAGAGTGGCCACCCACATCAACAAACTTGATAGGATCATCTGACCCTAGCTGGATTCGGAGGATCCCATTGGAAGGAGGAAGCCCCTCCCTCCTTCGAGATCGGGTGAGACAGGCACAGGTGCCAGCAGGAAAGCAGGTCACTCCACATGCAGCCCCACGCAGACACTTAGAGAGTAGTGCCACGAAGGAGCCAAAGGAGACAAAGCAAATTGCCACAAGGGACACAGCCAAGTAGAGGGTCAGGCGGGATTCTCCTTCCCTTGGAGCTGAAGACTCTCGAAGATCAGGGACAACTGGATGAGTGTCTTCCTCTAAGGACACTAGGAGAGTAACAGAGGTAGAGAGTGGTGGGTTACCACTATCCTTTACCACAATGACCAGCTTCTGTGGTGGGAGATCAGCTGGGATGGGAACTGCCGTCCGCACCTCCCCAGCATAGCGAGAGACTGCAAACAGGCTGGGGTCTGGGGCTTCCAGGAGCTGATAGGAAACCCAAGCGTTGTAACCTGAGTCCAAGTCCACAGCAGTCACCTTTGTGACTAGGTGTCCAGCACCAACTGATGGAGGCAGTGCTTGGGGACATAAGGAACCAGGCCGGGCCCGAGGGCGGAGCACAGCTGGGGCATTGTCATTGAGGTCCAGCACAAAGAGACGAACTGTCACAGTGCTGCTAAGGGGTGGGTTGCCTCGATCCCGGGCCTGTACCTCGAACTGCAGTGTCTGCGTTTGCTCATAGTCAAATGATCGAGTAGCATGAACAGCTCCTGTCTGGGGGTTCAGAGAGATGAAGGAGGAAGCAGATACATCTCGGTTTCTGGGCTCCAGGAGAGAGTAGGAGATAAGCGCATTCAAGCCAGAGTCTGGGTCAGAAGCTGCAAGGGAGCAAAGCAGGTCCCCTGGGCGATTGTTCTCAGGAACAAACACCTCATGTGACCTCTGGAAGAAAGAAGGTGGGTTATCATTCACATCTGAGATATTGAGGAAAATCGTCCTGTGGGTACTCAGAGGAGGGTTCCCAGCATCAGAAGCAGTGACCATGATGTCATAGCTGGATTTGACCTCACGGTCCAAGGTTCCAGCAGTCACTAGAGAGAACTGGTTTCTAAAGGCAGACTTCAGGGCAAATGGCAAGTGGTCGGGAATTCGGAGGCTCACATCTCCATTTGAACCCGAGTCAGGGTCCTGAACACTGATGAGTGCCACCACGGTGCCAGGTTCTGCATTCTCTGGGAGAGTCCCAAGCTCTGAGGTCACTGTGATGTGGGGGGCGTTGTCATTTACATCCAGGAGATCCACCCGAAGGCTGCAATGCTGCTCCATGGCTGGAGACCCCCCATCACGAGCCCTCACATCAAATTCATAGTAATTCTCACTCTCAAAATCTAAGGGCCCCTGAAGGGTAAGTTTTCCAGTAGTGGGGTGCAGGCTGAAGAGGTTTCTCACACGATCAGGGGTGTGACCACTGAAGGAAAAGGTGACGTTACCGCTGGGACCCAGGTCCGGGTCAGAGGCATTGAGCTGGATGAGCACCATGCCGGCTGGAGCGCTCTCCAACACGCTAATCCTATAGCTAGTTTGCTGGAAGGCCGGGGCGTTGTCGTTCACATCCAGAACCGATACCCGGAGCTCCGCTGTGCCGGACTTCGGAGGATTCCCTCCATCCACAGCAGTCAGCACCAGGCGGTAGTCTGATTGCTTCTCCCGATCTAAAGGTTTCTCCAGGAGCAGCTCTGGGACCAGGCTGCCGTCGCTGCGCTTCTTGACATCCAGTGCGAAGTGTTCGTTGGAGCTCAGTCTATAGCTGCTGATGGAGTTGCTCCCCACATCTGCATCCTGAGCCTTTTCCAAAGGGAAACGCTGTCCTGGAGGAGCTGCCTCCCCAATTTCCAAGTCCAGCTGCTGCCGAGGAAATCGGGGGGCGTGATCATTCACATCTACGATTTCTACCTCTGCTCGGTACATCTCCAAAGGCCCTTCGGTTACAAACTCCAGAGGCACGATGCAGCTGGCACTAAGCCCACACAGTGCTTCTCGATCGATTGGATTCTTGATGAGCAGGGCTCCACTGTCCAAATCCACACGGAAGTGTCTTTGGTTCACCTCTCCAGCGACCTGCAGCCTGCGAGCTGACAGACTCTCTGTATCCAGCAGGAAATCTTGGGCGACATTCCCTACAAAAGTCCCTTCCTGAGACTCCTCTGGGACTGGGTAGCGGATCTGCCCACAAACATAACCCAGGTGGCAAAAGAGGAACAAAAGGGTAGCTCCCCGCCAGATCTCTACCCAGCCTCTCACCTTGCGGAGCATTGCTGCCTCCAGCCAGCTGTCTACCTACTGCCTCTGAAGCCGAAGAAGGCGACCCGCCCCAAACGGCCACAGCAGCTGGAGACACCGATCTCCCTTTCCCCGCGCCAGTTCTGGCGCGGCTCGGCCGGCGCTGCAAGGGTTACGCGCCGTTTTTTGCTTGTGGCGGGGTAGATTTGTCTGCCTTTCACCACCCGATTGGCAGACAGCGGTTCCTGGGCTCAGCCAATAGGCTGAGCAGAGAACGTCCCAATAGCAGCAGGGTTAATGCGTCGCAGCATTGGAAAAATAAAAAAAGGAAAGAAAACCCTGTCTTTTCTCCTTCCTCCCGCTCAAACGGCATTTCTTTCCATGGGTTATTACCTCTGTGTAGAAGCAGACTACATATATGTTTCTGTGGGGTTTGTTTCCCCTAACAGACCAACTTCCCCCACCCCTTTTTGGTTGGGAAAACACAACAGATGAGCCCTAGCAACCAGCCCAGAGAGGAGTAGCCATTTGAGACTGGTCACTTTATTCAAGCGAGTATTGTCATCAACCAATATTCTAAATGAGTAGTTTCTGCCTCAGTCTGACTGTATTAGAACAACAGCTAATTAGAAGCACTGCCATATATTTCAGAAATCTGCCTCTCTGCAGCATATTCAGAAACACGTATCTATCTTTGCAGAAAGAGGTTTACACATTAGACAATTCCATTTATGCAGCGCACGTTTTTATCGTAACTGGAGGCGTAGCGGAAACCAAGCCTCTCTTATTCAGACACTTGCTAATGATATATTAAAATACCATTCATTGACTTCAAAGACAGTAAGACAGTATGGATGGAGATGAAGTGGGGTAGAGGATGCCAAGAGAGAGAGAGGTTCCAAATCAGTGAAGAATCAGTGCGTCTGGCAGGCACTAATGACTGGATCCCATTACCTGGCAGAATGCTAATGTTCACAGATTTAACAGCTTCCTTGAATGATTGTGATCAGTTGTAGGCATTGTGCCTACAATGCCCCTTTATTGACACCACAGCACTCTTGATATGTTGTTAATTACCAACAGAGACCTTTTTAAAGGCATACATTTTTCACTTAGCCCCATGGGGGCCTCTTAGAACTGGAGCCTTGATCTCACCCCAACCTTTCCCCTATCACCCTTCCAGGAGCCTGGCTACTACCTTGCACAAGCTCAGTAGTAACACAGTTCATTTCACACTGTAGGTACCTGCAAGCTGTAATCTGAGTGGCAAACACATTGGAGCACATCAAAAAAGAAAAATTCAACTGATCTGGACATGAGATTTCTGAACTCATCCAAATCCTCACTGTCAAAGCCAGCAACAAAACTTGGGATTCTTATCCTAATCTTTGACCTTCAGGACTATCTTTATAGCTATGATGAGAGGTCAATGACAAACATTCTGGTCTCAAAAGGGTGGATCTGACTTTCTGTGTTCTTTTTTCATAAAACTCCTAAGCATACCTCCATGGAAATGACACAGAGATATAAATTAGCCTGACTGACTGACTAGGTTTTTATGCCAGAACCCATTGTCTCAGTGGATGAAACACCATCATCCATCCAGCTGTCATAGTCAAAATCCTGGAGTTACTCTTGACTCATTTCTCTCCCACACTCCCTATATTATGTCCTTCAACAAGTCCTGATGATTTTACTATAGTTATTTCCAACCCATTCACATGGTTACTGTGTTGGCTTAAGCATTATCAATCTTCTCAAATATTGCAATAGCCTTCTAACTGCTCTGTTTGCCTCCAGTCTCAATATACCTAATCCATTTCACTATGGCGAACTGCAAGGTTGGTGGTTCAAGCTCACCAGCCACTCATCGGAAACCCTATACAGGGTGGCTGTGGGTTGGCACCGACTCGACGGCACTTAACAACAACAACAACCAGAGTAATCTCTCTAACACACATGTACACACACAACAATGATGACATCATATGTATATCAGTTCAAAATTCTGCAGTGACAATCATCTATGCAGCATAAAATCAATACTCCTTAGCATGGCCTAAAGGTTATTCAGGATCTAACGCCTACTTAACTTGCTTCACTTCATCTCCTGCAAAGACACTTCTACTTTATGGTTCAGAAACATGAAATTTTCTTCAATGCCCCTTTTCTGCTCCCTTTCTCCATTTACTATTTGATAAACTGCTACTCAACTTATCATCATCATCTCTGTGAAGTTTTCCTTGGCTCCTCAAGTTTGACTTAGATGTTGCTTGCTCCTTGTATATGCTGACATCTATTATAATTTTTTTGGTATGGTTGTCTCCCATGGTACATTGTGTATTGTGACAAGTATCATTTTGTCTTTTATAAGTGACAAGTGCACTGTCTAGTACTTAAGGGTGCTCAATAAATGCAGAGCTATTGACATGTTCATTTATTAGTTCAACAAACATATACTCAACATTTGCTATATAAATACACTTAATATGTGTATTAGGTTTCACTCTCTTAGCATCATTGCCAAGTCAGTATTACCTTTATTTTATAGATGAGGAAACAGGAGTTTGGAGAGGTTAAATGACTCTCTAAAACTACACATCTAGCATGTGCAGTAAGTAGACACCCACTCCCAGTCAGACAGTAAATAAAGCATTTTTCTATAACATCTTAAATGATTTTTCTAACTTTGTCATTTCTATAACCATAAATGGACCCTCTACCAATATTTTTGATATCCTAAGATATTACCTTATAGGTCTCAATCTCTTATATTTGCAAGTTCACACCAAAATGAACAGGCACACAGCTATTTTACTAGAATCACATCATCATAAAGCCTCAATTCTATTCAAAAAGTTTCTGGAAAAAATGGCATTAGAAAATAAAGAAGCTCCCCCATGCATTCTATACTTGACCTTTCTGTGTGATTTCCCCTTACTTAGATTTTAAAACAGTCTTATTGAGATGGTTGTTGTTTTTTAATTCACATGCCATGTAAGCCACCCATGTAAAGTTTACATTTTACTGTTTTTTAAAAAGTATATTCAGAGTTATGTAAACACCACCAAAATCTAATTATAGAACATTCTTATCACCTCAAAAAGAAATGAACTCCATAACTATTAGTTAGTTACTCAGGCGCTCGGGGTTTAGGAAGATTTTTTCCTCTGATGATTGAAATACCATTTTATATCTGCTCTACAATGCTCTACTAGAGCTAGTCTTATAAGGCTTTAAAGATGGCAAATGACATACAATGTTCTTTAAACTGAGCCTGGTTCAATAAAGTTGGTTCTTGGTTCCGTGTACACCAGAATACCACTTGGCTTCATAAAGATGATAACCAATAGATTGGCAGGTTCTAGGGCAGTCATTTTCTTACTTGTCTGCATATTGGAATCACCTGGAAATCTTTAAAAGCTACTGGTATCCATGCCCCACTGCCAGAGATTGTACTTTCTGGGGTATGGCCTGGACATAAAAATATTTTAAAGGTCCTGGGTGACTCTAGTGTGCAATCAAGTTTGAGAAAATTGTTCTAGAGAAAATGGCAGTTAACTTTCCAGGTTGGCCAGAGAGCAGCAACTGTTTCTCTCTTGCTTTTGTACTTGGTCATTTTTGGCTGTTCCCAGATTTGCTAACTTTCAAGGCATGTTTAAGATTTTTGGGTGGATGAAGAACTAACAAACATAATAATAGTAATAGCTAATACTTACTGAACACATATCACATTTTCCCATGAAAACAGATTTAGAAAGACTAAGTAACTTGCCAAGGGTTTCTAGTTAAGAAGTGGTAGAGCTTCAATGCAAAATCCAAGAGTTGATTAAAGTAGTATTTCCCACCAGTAATAAAATAACAATGGTTCTTCCACAATTGGAAGTGTATGTAAGTCTAGACTTGTAATAATCTGTACATCATCCTGAATGAATGAATGAATGCTTTACTTTTCTAAAGATAGGAATTTACCTGCTGCTCATATTATGTGTATAGCTAGAGAAATAACTGCTGGGAGGATAGAGAATGACAGTGGGGTACAAAAGGACTTTCATTTTTTACATTATTTTGGATTGTTTGAGTTTATTTTCATAATCAATTATTTTATAATCAACAGTGGTTATTTTTGGGTTTGGAGATTACCGAATTAAATTTTTTTCTTTATACTTTCCAAACTTTTCCTCAATGTACATGCATTACTGTTATCACTTAAATATATTTTGTAAGCAATGTGGCACATCATTTCTAGTAGTGTGGTTGAAATAAAATTTAAGAAATGCCTAGAATTTTCTTTCGTAGAAAGTTGTCTGAGAATGGTACACAGGATCTGTGTAGCCAAAGGAAAAATCAAAAGCAAACTATTATTGTTCAATGAAGATGTGCCAATCATTTGAAAGAAAGAGGTAGTTTGTATGTTCCTAGTGGTTGCCACTGACTAGAGGTACCCAGTAGTTTGTTCACAATGCAAATGACACCTGCTTAATAATCTCTGAGTGCTGAGATCTTGAGTTATACCTTACTAGTCCCTTAGCAAGATTGGTTAGTTTTAATGGTGTATGCTGATGGTTGGTACTGGATTAACTCCAATTTGAAATAAGATCATAACCAACACTAACCAAGCCATCCTTCTCACAAAGGAGAAATTTGATCCCAAGAGGACCAAGTAAAAGCATGGCTGCATCATCAGAAGACATCATTTTAAAAAGGACCCCAAGGTTTTCTTACTAAAAGAAATATTCTATGATGACTACCAGGAGTGGGAGGGAAGGGAAAATTATTAAGGGTAGAGGATAGACACATGTTAACTTGGGTGGTAGGAAGGACAGTATACAAGAGAGAGGTTTGCACAAGAAAGATGAAGGGAATGGAAGACACAGGAAGGAGTGCAAGAGTGAATAGAGGTAAATACTGTTAACTGATCATACAAGGAAGGAATTGCAATCATTTCAATGACAGGAAGTGTATGATTTGTTGAATATGGGACTGTTCTGTAAACCTTCATTCATGGTGCAGACATCAAAAAGCATTAATGCAGTTGAGGGCTGACTTGCCCTTACCTGTCCTGGAGGGGCGCTCTCTGCACCCAACACCTGCCTATAAAACACTGGATCGCAGCTCCTCAGTGTGTTTTGGCGACTGGCCAGTGGGCTGGAAGCATTGGGTTTCTTCAGCAGGGGGTCACTGCGGCGGGAATCTGTGGTGAGGTACACCTGATGGTAGAGGTGAGGTGGTATCAGGCCTCCGCGCACTGCATCCACGTGCAAGGAGGGCCCTGGTGTTCGGTACAAGGAGCTCACGGGGCCTCGGTATAGGTCCCTGGACTGCTTCCACTTGTAAACTTTGAATATGATCATTCCCAAGACCGTGACTGCAAACCCCACGGAGACCAGGATTAGAGCGAGAAGTAGATAAAAGGTGAGATTTTTATTCTGCTCCCTTGGGTCAGAGCCCGAGGGGAACTCCGCCCGAGCCTCTGGAGATTCCTCCGTTACTGACACAGTCAAGGTAGCGGTGGTGGACAGTGATGGCTCCCCATTGTCTGTGATCAAGACCGTGAGAGTTTGCTTGGGCAAATCTGTGTCCTGGACTGGGCGTGCAGTGCTGACTTGACCCGTGTGAAGCCCCACAGCAAAAAGGCTCTGGTTGGGGGCTCCCAAGAGACTGTAGGAAAGCCAGGCATTGTGCCCTGCATCCGCGTCCCAGCCTACCACCCGTGTAACCATGTGACCTGCAGCGGTTCCTCGAGGCAGCATCTCTACGGAGCTCCTGCCTGGTCGGGGGTATAGGATTTGAGGGGCATTATCATTGCGGTCCGTGACAAATATGTTTACACTGATGTTGGTGGTCAGGATTGGGAAACCGCCATCGCTGATGTGAGCTGTTAATTGGAACTCTCGTCGATCCTCGTAGTCCAGGGGCACTAAGGATGTCACAACGCCACTGTCACGATTTATCGTGAAATAGCGATCCACTAGCCCTGTCTCAACTCCTTGCTCCAGCAGAAAGAAAGAAAGGTGAGCATTCTGTGGGGCATCTGGGTCCCAGACACTTAGATTTAGTATGGGAACCCCAGGGAGGTTATTTTCCTCAACATAAACGTCATAGGAAGATTGAGCAGATTGTGGAGGGTTGTCGTTTATGTCGGACACTTGGACCCGCAGTGTCGTTAGGGCTGAGAGGGAAGGGACTCCTGCGTCTCGAGCAGTGATGCTGAGGTTGTATTCTGCCATGGTCTCCCGATCCAAAGCTGCACTGGTTTTCAGAGTGAAGTAATTCTGGAGGGAAGAAGTAAGGCTGAAGGGGAGACCTGCTGGTACCTCACAAGTCACCAGCCCGTTCTCCCCAGCATCCAGATCGGTCACACTGAGCAAAGCGATGACAGTTCCTAGAGGGGCATCTTCGGGAAGTGGACTGTACACGGAGGTGACTGTGATTTCTGGGGCATTGTCATTCACGTCCTCAACCTCTACCAAAACTTTGCAATGTGCTCCTTCGGGATTGGCGCCTTTGTCTTTGGCCTGGATGTAAATCTCGTGGAGTTTCGTGTCTTCAAAATCCAGTTGGCCCTTGATTGTCAGTACCCCGGTTACAAGGTCTAAGGCGAATAGTTCCTGCACCCCAGCACGGTTGTGGCTGCCGAAGGAGTAAATAATCTCACCGTTGGGGCCTTCATCCAGATCCGTCGCATGGACTTGCACCACGCGAGTGCCAGGGGGTGAATCCTCTGGAACCCGCGCCCGATACAAGGACTGGTTGAAGGTGGGGGCATTGTCATTCGCGTCTAATACAGTGATGAGAATGGGAAGGCTGGAGGAGCGAGCTGGGGTCCCTCCGTCCAAAGCCGTCAGCACCAGCTGGATACTTGATTCTCGCTCCCAATCCAGGGCGCGCTCCAGCACCAGTTCCGCGTACTTTGTGTTATCCTCCCGCGTCTGCACTCGCAGCGCAAAGTATTCGTTTGGGCTCAGCTCATAGGTTTGTAAAGAGTTGCTGCCCACATCGGGATCGTGCGCGCTCTCGAGCGGAAAGCGCGTCCCCGGCGTCACGGCCTCGCTAATCTCCAATTTCATTTCCCGGGTAGGGAAAGAGGGATTGTTATCGTTAATGTCCAGGATCACCACTTCCGCTCTGAACAACTCCAGAGGTCTCTCCACTATCAACTCCAGAATTACAGTGCAGGAGGGCAGTGTACCACACAGCTCCTCTCGATCCAGGCGGTCATTCACGAACATCTCTCCGGTCTCCCAGTTCACCTCAAAGAATTTTCTGCTAGCTTGAGACACCACCGGGCGCTTGCCGGCTGACAGGCTGCGGAGATCCAAGCCCAAGTCCGACACCACGTTGCCCACTGTGAAACCCTTCTCTCTTTCCTCCAAGATCTCATAGCGAATGACGGCGGAAGCCTTGTGCAAGACACCAAGCAGGAACAAAACTCCCACCACTCTCCCGGTGCTTACCAGTCCGCTCCTCCAGGCCTCTGGGACCATCTCACTCAAAAGCTGCTCTTCTCAGTGGGGTCCAGATCGTCCGGTCTATTTCGCGGAGAAACTTTAGCGGGTTAGCGCTTGGGCGCTGGGCGCCGAGTCGGACATGGCTTTATGGATGCCGTTGATTTGCTCGCCGGTTGTTCAGTCTCTGTCTCATCCCGGGGCTCCGAAAGGGGACGGGCCGGGGCCAGATCTCCATCGTCTTCATTGGACGACAGCGGCACACACAGTCCCAGCCAATAATTGCACGAAGAATGCGCTAGCGCCGGCTTTCAGAGCGGGACTCACGCTAGCGCCAGGAACTTCACTTTCCTTTGGTTCCCTTCCAGAGTTTTCGGCCAGAAGTATCTTGGCAGTATCAGTATATCGGAATTTTACCTTAACCTGGAAAGCCAACTGAGATGAAGCTGGCCACTCTGCAAATCTCAAGCCTTATTAAACGCTTCAACTTCAAGAAGAGGAATCAAACCAAACCGACACTGTCTAGGGGGAAAACGTACAAACATTTCAGTTGCTGGAAGACTGGGTAAAGTGATATCTAAGCCAGACCCTACGTGTAAGGAGGCGTTTAGCCCTTCTATGGAGATTTGCTATCAATTTGTTTCTAATTTTGCCTCTTACAAAATGAATCTGTACATTTTGCTGTCGTTTCCTCAATAGAGCAGGTCAATTATGCGTTTGGTTTAATTCTTTCTTATTAAATTAAATATATAATTCAGATTTAATGGCTTAAACTGGATGTTGTCTATCTCCCATTTTTTAAGAACCGGAGAGTAATGTGAAAGTTTCCTATTCTGTCTTCCTCACAGAGCATCATCTCAATCAAAAGCACCATGTCAAACGTCTTCCTTTCTTGGCCAGTGCTTTCTCCAAGATCCTGGAGAAATTGTATTGCTAATAAAGGTTAACATCCCCCCCCCCCAAAAAAAAAAGAAAAACAGCCAATTTGCTATTTAGAACCTTTATAAAATGAAAAAAAAATGATAGCAAAAATGAAGCGTTTAGAGGAATACGAAGCCTTTAGCTACAGAAGAAAAATCTCAGTCTTTCTGCATCTAGGACCGTAGTTACCAAACAAAATAGCAGTAACTAGCACAAAGAATAAGAGAGTCTACTAGGAAATAAACCAGAGCTAGTTGCAAGTCTTTTAATAAGAAACTAACTTCTTAGATCCCTGGAGCTCTATTCTATTAGATGAATAAGACAGGTAAAGTGCCTGGCAGAGAGTAAGTCTCAGTTAATGATGCAAATCACCCTATTATATAATAGATGTAAAGTTTCAGAGCCTCAAACTATTTCTGTAAACTTGTCTTGCTCATATTTTTTATTGTATGTAGTCTTTTCTGAAGTATAACTGTACCTTGAACACAAGCACGTTGGTAGGCAGATAGGTTAGATTTGTAGATAGGAAATAGGTCTTTTTAGCATACTTACTGAAGTCATAAAAAGTCTCATATGACCTGCCTCTACATACCTCACTAATTAATCTCTTAAACCCCCAGTTTAATATATTCAAGTTTGACAACTGGTCAGACCACCAAGAAAGCTGATAAAGAATAAAGAATATGCTTTAAATAAAAAATATAATATATATATATATATTTCTATGTATGGAATATAGCTGAATTACCTGCTATTCAAAGTGTGAGAGCCAAGGACCACTGGTATACAGTCAGGGAACTTGTTAAAAATGCAGAAGTACCCTATTCTATATCTGCTGTACCAGAATCTTCATTTTAACAAAACACCTGGTGATATTGTTTTCTCCATTCACTATCACTTAGTTTACAATCTTGTTTTTGCAAACCAACTTCTAAAAATTTAAGTAATTTTCCTATTAATAAGGCTGAAAATTTTTGTTTGTTTTAAAAAAAAATTGTGTTGTGATCTGGGCAAAAGTTTACAGAGCAAATTAGTTTTCCATTCAACAATTTATTCACATTTTGTTTTGTGGCATTAGCTGCAATCCCCTCAATGTAACAGTACTTTTCCTACTCTTCTCAGGATTCCCTGTTTCCATTCACTCATCTTTCCAGTCCCTTCCTGCCTTCTGAACTTTGCTTTTGAGCAAAAACAAATTGCCCTTTTGATCTCTTACAGTTCTGAGGAGTAGATTCCTCATAGGTGGTATTGTTCACTTTGTAGGTTTTTCTACTGTTCAACTGAAAGTTCAGTTCCAAGAGTGGGTTCACCTAGGACCATCAAGGGAGAAGAGCATGAGTGGAATGTGGAACCCAATCCAGAAAACAGTGAAACCAAAGATGGAGGCAAAGATGAGGACATGGAGAGAGAGAGCAGCTGAGGACTCTAGACTCATGGAAAGAGAAAGACTGTGTGCTAGTGGCCAGGAGGCAGGCTTGCTGAATGTGCCCTTTGGTTGTTTAAATTATTATATATTCCTGAGCATTTTTGTGTACATTCTCGCTCCTCAAAAAAAAATCCAGAAAGAGAGGGAGAGAGAATAGAAGCAAATACTATTGAATGATGATGCATGGAAGAGACTTATCATTGCAATGAACTGATGTTCTCCCATATAAACAATTACTCAATTCTCAATAAAAACCTTAAAAAGATAGGTTCAGTTTCAGGCTTGAAGGGTGTCTAAACCCCATAGTCTCGGGGTTTCCAGAGACCAATGAGAGGTCTTTTTTATGAATTTGAATTTTTCTCCTACTTACTGTGATTCTGATTAGAGCAGTCAGTAGTGGCAGTTAATACATGTCCAAGAAATCCTGGTATGGCACCGTAGGATGAGCACCAGACTGCTAACTACAAGGTCGGCAGTTCAAACCACCAGCCACTCCTCGGAAACCTATACAGGGTCACTATGAATCAGAACGGACTCAATGGCACTTACCAATAACAACTATTTAGTAATTGATTCCCCTCCCTCTATCCCTGGTAATCATCTAAGAATGTATCTTATGGTGTATAAACATATTCTTGACTTTTTTTTTTTTTCATTTTTCTAAACAGCTTTATTAAGGTACAATTTATATACCGTAAAATTCATCTATTATTAGTGGATAGTTTTTAGTACGGTTGTACAACCATTATCACAATCTAATTAACAAAGTAATTTTTATAAAAAGCAAGAAAATGATTTTTGTAAAAGGTTTTAAAACTGAAGTTACTTACATCAATGAAATGAAATAGAACACTCTCCACAATTATAGCCAACTATGAATGGGAAGTTTGTGAAAAATGCACCATAACTAATTGTTATAGAAAGATGAATTATTAAATAAATGAAAATATTTTATCAGGAGCATATTTGTCTTCAAGAAACAAAAATCCTATAGCAATGACTTCACTAAGTGGGGGGTGGTGCTGGTGGTGGTGTCTTTTTTTACTGTAATAAAACATCCCAGGGTACATATTCCAGAATTGGTGTGGCAATTGATGTAATTGGTTTGACGATTACATCAAGGACTGAAGCTCCTTGTGTCGTTCCCCTCTGCTATTGTTAGTGAGTGGATTGCATCCTGATTGTCTCATGATAGTTATGTTACCTCCAGATACTGCATCTGTGTTCTAAGCGTGAAGAAAGGTAAAAGTTAAGGGGTCAAAAGGAGCACCTTCTTCAAAGTTGCTCTTCTTGAAATTTCTTTTTTGTGAAAGTTGTTGCATAATTTCTTGACTTTTTATAATGATGGTCTCATACAATATTTTTTTTGTGTGTGTAATTGATTTACTTCACTTAGTAGAACGTTCTCCAGGTTCATCCAAGTTGTGAGATGCTCTGCAGATTCATCATTATTCTTTACATTGCATAGTATTCTACCTTAGTTTGTTTATTGATTCATCCATTGATGGGCACCTACATTGTTTCCATATTTTTGCTGCTGTGAATAAAGCTGTGATGAACATGGGTATGCATATATCTATTTGTGTCATATCTCTTATTTCTCTAGGATATATGCTTAATAGTGGGATTGTTGAATCATATGGTATCTCTATTTCTAATTTTTAAAGTAAGTGTCATAACATTTTCCACAGTAGTTGTACCATTATACAACCCTGCCAGCAGTGTATGAAGGTGCCAATATCCTCATTCCTTCCTGGTATTTGTTGTTTTCTATTTTTTAAATCATTGGTATTTTTGCTAGGATGATGTGATATTTAATTTGAGTTATATATCTCTAATGGCTAATGATTGTGAGTATCTCTTCATATATTTGTTGGTCATCTGAATGTGTCTCCTTTGATTGTCTGCTCATGTCCTTTGCCAATTTGAAAATTAGATTTTTGCTGTTGAGGTTGAGGTTTTGAAGTATTCTATAAATTATAGAGATTATTCCCTTGCCAGATATATCATTGCCTTAAAAAGTCCTTCATACCTGTCTAGGGTCAATCCTTGCTCCTACCCCCAGTTGTCTTCTACTTGTGGTTAAGTGCTGTCGGTCGAGTAGAGCTCAACTCATAGTAACCCTGCATAGAGTTTCTGAGGCTTTAAATCTTTGTGGGAGCAGAAAGCCTCATCTTTCTCCCTCAGAGTGACTGGAGGGCTCGAATTGTGGCCCTTGTGAGCCTCGTTGTTGTCAAGTGTTGTCAAGTTGGTTCCAATTCATAGCGATCCTGCATAGGGTTTCTTAGGAGCAGCTGCTAAGTTTGAACCTCTGACCTTACAGTTCAAACCAACCTTGGGGTCCAGTGATTATCTTACAGGTCTTATCTACAGGTACCAAGTCAATGGCAACTAATAACAACAACAGTGTAATGTCTGACTTCTTTCACTTAGAAAGCTGTCAAATCCCAGTTTTTAAACATATTCTCAAATCTGTTCTTTCTCCAATCTTTCTCAAGTTGTAAATGGCACTTCCATCTAACTAGTTAATCAAGTAAAAAATGCTGAGAAGCCATTCTCAACATCTTCTGCATGCTCATATCCTAATTATTACTAAATTAATAATTAATGCTTGTAGTTGTTGTTAAGTGTCATCGAGTCAGTACGAACTCATAGCAACCCTGTGCACAACAGAACAAAATACTGCCCGGGCCTGGGCCAACCTCACAATTGTTGCCATGCTTGAGCCCATAGATGCTGCCACTTTGCCAATCCATCTTGCTGGGGGTCTTCCTCTTTTTCTCTGACCCTCCACCTTACCAAACATGATATCCTTTTCCAGTGACTGTCCCTCCTGACAATATGTCCAAAGTATGAGAGACGAAGTGTGGCCATCCTGGCCTCCAAGCTGCACTTCTTCCAACACAGATCTTTTGGTTCTTTTGGCAACCCATGGTACTTTCAATATTCTCCTCTAACACCATAACTCAAATGCATCAATTCTTCTTTGGTCTTCCTCATTCACTGTCCAACTTTCATATGTATATGAGGTTACTGAAAATACCATGGCTTGGGTCGGGCGTAACTTAGTCCTCAAGCTGACATTTTTGCTCTTCAACATTTTAAAAAGATCTTGTGCCTAATGCAATGAATAGTAGAGAAATCAAAGCTTACTACTTCCAAAATACACCTTGAATCTATAACTTCTTCCCATCTCAACTACCACCACCTGAGTCAAAGCCACATTGATTATTATCTTAGCATCTTTTCTGGTCTACTTACTGCCTCTCTTGATTTCCCTAAAATCTATTCCATATCCAGAAGCCTGAATGACTTTTCAAAAATATAAATCAGATTATACATGTATGCCCTCATTGCCAAAATAGTTGTTGGGTCAGGACCAGCTACATAATATATGAGGCCAGTGCAAAATGAAAAGGAGGGGCCCCTTGTTAAAAAGTTATTAAGACTTTCAAGATGGTGACAGAAGAGCATTAAACTAATAAGCCTGGGTCCCTGTAAGACTAACTGCATGAGTCACATGTCCATGAAACTAGCTCTGCTTGGCACAAAGGCAACTCTCAATAAATATGGCACTGTAGGATAAACACTGGATTGCTAACCACAAGGTAGGTGGTTCAAACCCACAAGGAACTCTTCAGAAACCCTATATAGTATCTCTATGAGTCAGATCTGACTTCACAGCACTTAATAACCAACAACAATATTATTTCAAGATGGTCTATAATATCAGAAAATCCTGCTCAAGGTACTATCGACCTAATGGTATCATGTAAAGAGAAATTATATAAAAACAAATAATCAGTAGATCATCAATCAAGCATGTATCATCTGTATTTAGGAGAATGGGAGTTTTTTACCTGAAGGTTAGTTGAATATTTTGCAGAGTCTGATTTGAAAAGATCACATATGAGTCTTAAGAATAAAGTTTCTAAGACCTCCATTCTATCTATCCTTAGAATATAAGGAATCTCATAAAAATATTTTGGAACTATAAACACTGATTTCAGAACTACAAACAGTGATTTAAAAAAACAAAAGACATTTACCCTTTATCCCACTTAGGTACTATTCATTTCTAGTCTTGATCACATTGGAACCTTTTCATTGTTTTTTGTACCACAGAGCTTAAATATGTCTGAAAACTACTTGCAATAATTTACAATACTTTTCCATATTTAGGTCTACCAAGAGACTAAATTCCCCTTAAAGAGGTTGAATTATTCAATTTTGTCCCAGCAGATGGCTCATACTATTATATTATCAATTCTCACTGAGTAGTTTCTATGACTGAGTTGTTTATTTTTTCTAAATGAAGTAATTCACTTTATTATATACTGACAACTTTGAGTAAGAAAGAAATGTAGCTTTCTCATCATTAAAATCTCATGGAAACATGGATTCAATTTTGAATCACAGGGACAAAGATGAAAACTTTTTTCTGCCCCAAATTTTATTATGAAAATAATTTAAACATATGAAAATGTTGCATGGTGGACACCCATATACACATCATCTAAATTCTACTAATATTTCTAACATTTTGCCATATATGCTTTGTCACATATCTTTCTATAATACTATCTATGATTCTATCCTGTTTTTAAAGCACTTCAAAGTAACTTTCAGACATTGTGTACCATCAGCATGTATATATGATATATATGATATCACTAACAAAGGCATGCAGTTGTGTATCCTAAATTCTTATCAAGATAAAAAACATCCCATCACATCAGAAATTCCTTTTTTGCCCCTTCTCAGTTAATCTCTGCTTTGAACTCCCAAGAAAACACTATTCTGATATTTTGTGTGGTACATTAGTTTTTCCTGTTTAGAACTTTATATTGTTGTTGTTGTTAGGTGCCATCGAGCTAGTACCCACTCATAGCGACCCTATGCACAACAGAATGAAACACTGCCTAATGCTGGCCCAACCTCACAATTGTTGCTATGTTTGAGCCCATTGATTCTGCCACTGTGCCAATCCATTCTCTTTGCAGGGGGTGGGGGGTGGTCTTCCTCTTTTTCTCCGACTCTCCATTTTACCAAACATGATATCCTTCTCCAGTGACTGGTCCCTCTTGATAATATGTCCGAAGTATGAAAGACGAAGTCTGGCCATCCTGGCTTCCAAGGAGGACTCTGGCTGTACTTCTTCCAACACAGATCTATTTGTTCTTTTGGCAGTCC
>NW_006408605.1:11901895-11903515 GCF_000296735.1 Chrysochloris asiatica | reverse complement strand
TCTTCATATAATCCAACTTCTCTGATTATTTGTTCGGCATACAGATTGAATAAGTATGATGAAATTATACAACCCTGATGTGCACCTTTCCTAATTTTAAACCATTAGGTTTTCCCTTGTTCTGTTTGAACAACTGCCTCTAGGTCTATGTACAGGTTCCTCATGAGCACAATTAAGTGTTCAGGAATACTGATACTTCGCAGTGCCCATAGCTTATCATGATCCACACAATCAAAAGCCTTTGAGTAGTCAATAAAGCACAAGTAAACATCTTTCTGGTATTCTCTGCTTTCAGTCACAATCCATCTGATGTCAGCAATGATATCCCTTGTTCCACTGAAAGTTCTCTGTCAGTGTATGGTTGTAGCCATTTCTGTATTACCTTTAGTAAAACTTTACTCGCATGGGATATCAATGTTATTGTCCAATGATTTTGGCAACCTGTTGGGTCACCTTTCTTTGGAATGTGCACAGATACAGATCCCTTCCAGTCAGTTGGCCAGGTAGTTGTCTTCCAAATTTCTTGGCATAGATGAGTGAGTGCCTCTAGTGCTGCATCACTTTGTTGAAAGATTTCAATTGTATTGCCAATGACTTCTATGCACCTTGGACTTCTTCCTTTAGGATCATTGACTCTTGATCTTATGCTACTTCTTGAAATGGTTGAACATTGACCAGTTCTTTTTGGTCACACACACAAAATGCACAGTGACTCTGTGTATTACTTCCATTTTCTTTTGATGCTTTCTTCATCATTCATTATTTTGCCCATAGAATCCTTCAATACTGCAAGTTGAGGTTTGAATTTTTTCTTTAGTTCCCTCAGCTTGAGAAATGCTGAGTGTATTCTTCTCTTTTGGTTTTCTAACTCCAGGTCTTGGCACATTTTGTTATGTTTGACTTTGTCTTCTCAAGCTGACCTTTGACATTTTCTGTTCAGCCCTTGTACCTCATCACTGCTTCCATTTGCTTTAGTGTCTCTATGCTGGAGAGCAAGTTTCAGAGACTCTTCTGACGTCCATTTTGGTCACTTCCTTTTCTCTTGTCTTCTCAATGACCTTTTGCTTTCTTCCTGTATAATGTTCTTGTCATCCCACGACTCATTTGGTCTTCGGTCTTTAGTGTCTAATTCATCAAATCTGTTCTTTAGCTGATCTCTAAATTCAGATGGGATATATTCAAGGTCATATTTTGGCTCTCCTGGACTTGTTTTCATTTTTTTCAGCTTCAGCCTGAATTTGCATATGAGCAATTGATGGTCTGTTCCACAGTCTGACCCTAATCTTGTTTTGGCTGATGATATGGAGCTTTTCCATATCATCACCGATGTATCCCATAGGGTGAGGTCCATGTGCGTAGTCATCTTTTACGTTGTTTAAAAAAGGTATGTGCAATGAAGAATTCATTGTTCTTGAAAAATTCTATTATGCGATCTTCAGCATTGTTTCTATCATTAAGGCCACATTTTTCAACTACTTATCTTTCCTCTTTGTTCCCAACCATTGTATTTCAATTGCCAGTAATGATCAGTACATCTTGATTGCATGTTTGATCAGTTTCAGACTGAAGAAGTTGGTAGAATTCTTCTATTTTATCCTCACTGGCTTTAGTGGTTGGTGC
>NW_006408605.1:11897195-11900445 GCF_000296735.1 Chrysochloris asiatica | reverse complement strand
AGACTGACTCAATGGCACTTCACAATAACAACAACAACACAAAGTGGAGGGTCAGAGAAAAAGAGGAAGACCCCCAATGAGGTGGATTGGCACAGTGGCAGCAGCAATGGGCTCAAATGTAATAATGATTGTGAGGCTGGCACAGGACCAGGCAGTGTTTCATTCTGTTATGCATAGGGTCGCTATGAGTCGGTACTGACTCAATGGCACCTAACAACAATATTTTGAGCATGTCCTGTTTCCTATTTAGAAAATATGGCCTTAGTGATAGAAATGATGCTGGAGATCACATGATAGAATTTTGCAAGACCAATGAATGAATTAATGGCAAACAACATTTCTTCTTTTTTATAAATGGCAAACACCTTTTTAAAACAACATTAAAGGCCACTATAAACATAAACCTTACCAGATGGAATACACAGGAATTAAATTAACTACTTTTGTGGGAAAAGCTCAATACTATCAGACAAAATATGGTGAAGGGCAGACTGTGGAACAGACTATCAATTGCTATATGCAAGTTCAGGTTGAAGCTGAAGAAAATTAAAACAGTCCGTGAAAGGCAAAATATGACTTTGCATATATCTCACCTGAATTTAGAGACCATCTCAGAACATATTTGGTGCATTTGACATTAATGACAAAAGACCAGAAGAGTTATGAGATGGCATCAAGAATATCATATAAGAAGAAAACAAAAGGTCATTAAAACATAGATAATGAAGAAAAGACAAAAATGGATGCCAAAAGAGACTCTGAAACTTGCTCTCCAGTATATAGAAGCTAAGATAAGACAGGTGGAAGAAATGAGGATGTAAAAGAGCTGAACAGAAAAATTCTAAGGGCAGATTGAGGAGACAAAGTCAAGTCTTATAATGAAATGTGCAAAAATCTGGAGTTAGAAAACCAAAAGGAAAGAACTTGCTGAGCATTTCTCAAGCTGAAAGAACTGAAAAAAAATTCAAGCCTCAGATTGCAATATTGAAGGATTCTATGGTCAAAATATTGAATGATGCAGAAAGCATCAAAAGAAGATGGAAGCTGAATAGTTTTCATCTTGTCTACGTGGGTCTGGTGAAGGGAGATGAGGATTCATTTGATTCAATAGTGAGAAATTGTTATGATGACTAATTGAGTTTGTCACAACTGTAAAGGTAGAAGATGTGTAACAAAAAGTGGGGAGGTGTTAAACTTACATTCCAGGAACAGAGGACCCTAGGACCATCAAGAGGGAAGAGCATGAGTGGAGCATGGGATTCTAACCAGAGAAGCATTGATACTAGAGACGGAAGCAGAGGCAATGGCATGGAGAGACAAAGCAGCTGAGGACTCTAGACTCATGGAAAGAGAAAGGCTGTGTGCCAGCGGGCAGGAGACTGGCTTTCAAAATGTGCCCTTTGGTCATTTAAATGAATATATATTTTTGGTGCATTTTGTGTACGTCAAAAAAAAAAAAAAAAAGTGGGAATAGAGGTAAATACTGTTAACAAATGGTGCATGGTGGGGATTGCAATCATTACAATGAAATAAAATGTGATTGATTGAGTGCAAGGCTGATGATCTGCCCTGTAAACTATCATCACTCAATTCACAATAAAAGCTTTAAAAAAAAAAGACGAAGAAGAAGATGGATGACATACACAGAGGCACTGTCCCAAAAAGAAATGGTCACTGTTCAACCATTTCAAGAGGCAGCATATGATCAAGAACTGATGGTATTAAAGGAAGAAGTTCTAGCTGTACTGAAGCCATTGGTGAAAAACAAGGCTCTAGAAACTGACAGAATACAGATAGAAATCTTTCCAGAAACTTTCCACAAACAGTACAGGAGGTGCTCACTCATCTATGTTACGAAATTTGGAAGATAGTTACCTGGCCAACCAATTGAAAGGAGTCCATATTTGTGCTCATTTTAAAGGGAGGATTCAGAACAGGACTTGGCATGAGGGATGTCATTGCTGACATCGATGGATCTTGAAAGCAGAGAATATTAGAAAGATATTTATTTGTGCTTTATTGACTATGCAAAGACTTTCTACTGCGTGGATCATGACAAACTGGATAACATTGCGAAGGATAACGTGTTCCAGGACACTTAATGTGCTCATGAGGAAATCTGTACAAAGATCAAGAGGCAGTTGTTTGAACAGACTTTGGTTATCAACATTTGGATTGCTTCCAATTTTGGGTGATTATGAATAACATTGATATGAACATTCTTGTACATATCTTTTTGAGGACATGTGTTTTCATATGTCTGTTGTAAATACTTATGGGTGGGATTGTTACAAATAATAAAGTTGGTTGATATATGTTTAATTTTACAAGAAACATTTAGACCTTTTCCAAAAGCAACTATATAATTTACATTCCCATTAATAATGGAGAATTCCAATTGTTCCATATACTTAGCACTTGATTTTGTTGGGTCTTTTTAATTGCAGCCACTCTGGTGGGTATAGCTTTAATTTGCATATCCTTGTTGGCTAATGATACTATGTGATTTTTGGTGAATTGTCAAAACCCTTTCTCCATTTTTAAAGAAGTGAACTGTTTATTTTCTAATCACTTAAGTGTGGCACTATAGTATCAGCATTGGACTACAAACCACAAGGTTGGCAGTTAAAACCCACCAGCTGCTCCAAAGAAACCCTAGACAGGGTCACTATGAGTAGGAACTGACTCAACAGCACTTAACAACAATAACACATATGAGGGTATGTCGAAAGTACTGCTTCTAGGGTTCCAGCTTACACATGCACAGATTTATTTCAAACAAAACATGTTTAAGTAAATCTCTTCATTCAGTTCTCTCAGTAATACACTTATCTGAGTCATGTCAGGATGTCTTCAAAAAAAGGTTCAATAAAAAATGGCTTCCAATGGGTTCTGCTGGGTCAGTTCAATGCAAGGCAGAGAGGTCAGCTCAGAAGTGGCCAGGGCCATAATTAATTAAGGAATTAAAAGAAATAAATTGAGACATATTAATTGAGGAATTAATATAAAGAAATGAGACATGGGGAAACCTGCACATGAAGAATTCATTGTCTTTGCAAAGCAACAATGAAATATTTTCTTTTTTTTCTTTTTCTTTCTTTCTCTCTTTGGATGGCAGAGCCACAAAGAGTTGTTTTATTATTTTTATGCACAGACCCCTAGTGGAATTTTTCTCTTGGTGAAACATTCTCTGAGTTATTCATGATTTTATTAGTATCCCTTTTACTTTAGATTTTTGACTCTCCTACAC
>NW_006408605.1:11894374-11896180 GCF_000296735.1 Chrysochloris asiatica | reverse complement strand
GGACAGTAAAGAATGAGAGAAGTAGAGTATTAGAGTAGCCATAGAAATAATAATAATAAAGCATGTAATGAGAAGATTTTGAATTTATTATGGCCTATGACTCCGTAATCCGCCAACGCCGCATACACTTTTGGAAAAACCCTGGAATAAGTCTGCTGGGGCTGGCTCCCGGCACAGAAGGTTATGATATCTGTGTTTTGGATCCCAAAGGGGTAATCTTAGTAGATTTTCTTGAAGGACAGAGACAATCTCGGGGCTTATTAGGAAGAATTTTTAAGAAAGTGGAAAATTACATGGGTGAAAAAAAGTCCAGGCAAATTGTGCTGAGGAATTTTTTTTATTATGAAAATGTACCTACTCATTCTTTGAGCATAGCAAGAGGTATTCTACAAGAATTCACTGGGGAATCTTACCCCATTCACCCAACAATATGGATCTTTCCCTTTCAGGCTTCTTTTGTTCCCTAAACACATTGAACATTTAAAAGGAACACAAATTAAGTCTATCAATGATGCAAAAACTGCAATTCTACATGGATAAATTGAAAAGCACAGAATTCTTCAGTAAAGGATTAAAGAGAAGTGTATAGACCTAGATGAAGAAGATGTTAAGAAACAATAGCTTCACATTTTGGTACTTTTGTTTAAAAGGATTTCTATGATTTGCTAGCAATACTTTTTTTTACTTACTTATGTATGCCTTGCATTACAAGTCTTTTGTCAGAGATATACATTAATTCTTTTATCAAAAAAATATTTATTGATTACTCACTATGTGCCAGGCAATGTACTGAACTAATCTTGGGGTCTGCCCTCTGGAAAATCATAGTCTAAGTCTCAAGTTGAAATTTTATATAAATGACATTGAAAAATTCTGCAATAACACCTTGAATATATCCCACCTGAGTTTAGAGATGATCTGAAGAACAGGATTGATACATTAAACACTAAAGACTGAAGACCAAAAGAGTTGTGAGATGACATCAAGAACATAATTCATGAAGAAAGCAAAAAAGTCATTAAGAAGACAAGAAAGAAGGAAAACATCAAAATGGATGTCAAAAGAAATACTAAAACTTGCTCTCCAGCATAGAGATGCTAAAGCAAATGGAAGAAATGAGGAGGTCCAAGAGCTGAACAGAAAATTTCGATGGTCAGCTCAAGAAGACAAAGTCAAATATTACAACAAAATGCGCAAAGAGTTGGAATCAGAAAACCAAAATGGAAGAACATGCTCAGAATTTCTCAAGCTGGGGGAACTGAAGAAAAAATTCAAGTCTCGACTTTCGTTATTGAAGGATTCTCTGGGCAAATTATTGAATGATGCAGAAAGCATCAAAAGAAGATGGAAGGAATACACAGAGTCATTTTATCAAAAGGAAACGGTTGATGCTCAACCGTTTCAAGAAGTAACTTATGATCAAGAGCCAATGATATTGAAGGAAGAAGTCCACAGTGCATTGAAGGAATTGGCAAAGAATTAGGCACCAAGAATTGATGGAATAAAAATTGAAATATTTTAAGAAAGTGAGGTGGAACTGGAGACACTCACCTATCTATGCCAAGAAATTTGGAAGACAACTATCTGGCCGACTGATTGGAAGAGATCCATATCTGTACCCATTCCAAAGAGAGGTGACCCAATAGAATGCGGAAGTCATCAGACAATATCTTTGATATCCCATGAGAGTAAAGTTTTACTAAAGGTAATATAGAAACGGCTGCAAACATACATTAACAGAGAACTTCCAGAGGTTCAAGCTGGATTCAGAAGAGGATGTGGAATGAGGGATATCATTGCTGATGT
>NW_006408605.1:11877609-11878654 GCF_000296735.1 Chrysochloris asiatica | reverse complement strand
AAATTCTGTTTCATTGATCTATATATCTTTCACTGTATCAGTACCAAGCTGCTTTTTTATCATGATGATTGTATAATAAATTTTGAGATTAGGAAATGAGAGGCCTCTAATTTTGTTCTTCTTAAGCAGTGTTTTGATTATCTGAAGTCTCTTTCCTTTTCATATAAAGGTAGCGATCATTTTTTCCATCTCTTTAAAACTGATGTTGGAATCTGGATTGGGATTGTGTAATACCTATATATTGCTTTGAGTAGTGTTGACATTTTCAAAATGTTAAGTCTTCCTCTCCACGAGCATGGTATAGTCTTTCAATTTTGTAAATTTCATTTGGTTTCTTGTAGTAGCACTTTGAAGATTTCTTTGTATAATTCTTTTGCTTCTCTGGTTAGATTTACTCCTTAGCATTTTATCTTTTGGGTGGCTATTGTAAATGGTATTGTTTTCCTAATTTTCTTTTCAGAACTGTTTTTATTAGTGTATAGCAATCCAACTGATTTTGTATATTGATCTTGTACATTGCCACTTTGCTGAATCTTTCAATGAGTTCCAATAATTTTCTTGCTGAGTTTTTGGGGTTTTCTCCCTACAGGGTCGCTATGGGTCGGACCCGACTCGATGGCACTTAACAACAACAACAACAACATGTATAGAATCATATCATCTGCAAATAGAGTTTTACTTCTTCTTTGCCAATGTAACTGTCTTTAATTTCTCTTTCTTCTCTTATAGCTCTGGCTAAGGCTTTCAACACAATCTTGAATAGGAGTGGTGATAAAGGGCATCCCTGTCTGGTTCCTGTTTCCAAAGGGAAGGCTTTCAGTTTCCTTCCATTGAGGGTAATGTTTACTGTTGGATTTGTATATATGCTCTTAATTATGTTGAGGAATTTCCCTTCTTCTTCTTCTTTTTTTTTTTTTTAATTAGGAATGGATGATGGGTTTTGTCAAATGCCTTTGCAATTGATATGATCATGTGGTTCTTTTCCTTTATGATATTTATATGTTGGAATACATTGATTGTTTTTCTCATATTGAACATCTCTGTA
>NW_006408605.1:11873944-11875736 GCF_000296735.1 Chrysochloris asiatica | reverse complement strand
ATCATGGTTAAATGTCTGATCAATTTCAGCCTGAAGAAGTTGGTATAATTGATCATCATTGCCTTTAGTGATTGTGTGCAAATTTGAATAATTTTAGTATTTACTGATCTTCTTTGAAGGCACATGAACATTACCCTAGCACAGACAACATTTTACTTCAAGATAGACCTTGAAATGTTCTTTTTGATGATGAATGTGACACAATTCCTTGTCAATTTCTCATTCCCAGCATAGTAAACCATTGGCTGTCAGATTCAAAGTGGCCAATACCAGTCCATTTCATCTCACTAATGCCTATGATATCTATCTTTATGCATTCCATTTCATTTTTGACAACTTACAATTTTTATATATTCATGCTTCATACATTACATGGTCTGATCATTAATGGATGTTTACAGATGTTTCTCCTCATTCTGAGCTATGCATCATCAACAAATGAAGGTCCTGAAAGCTTTACTCCATTCACATCATCATGGTCTACTTTGAGGAGACAGCTCTTCCCCAGTCCTATTTTGAGTGCTTTCTAAATTGAGAGACTCATCTTCCAGTACGACATCTGACAATATTCTAGTGCTAATCATGTTTCAGTAGTCAGGATTCTGGTGTTATCTGACAGTGTTCCATTGCTATTCATAAGGTTTTTCAGTGGCTAAATATTCAGTCTGTACTGTAGTGGCTTGAGTGTGTTGTGAGTCTGGGAGTTATGCCACTGGAATTTTAAATACCAGCAAGGTCACCCACCAATGGTGGACAGGTTTCAAATGAGCTCCCAGACTAAGACAGAAGGAGACACAGACTAAGGAGAGACCAATTACTTCTGAATGTTTAGTCACTGAAAACTTTATGAATAGCAGTGGAACACTGTAGGATAGCACCAGGATATTGAATATTGAAATATGACAAAGACCATCAGAATATTGTCAGATATAGTGCCAGAAAATGAGTCCCTCAGGTTGGACAGCAATCAAAATACAACTGGGAAGAACTGTCTCCTCAAAATAGAGTTGACTATGATGACGGGAAAAGAGTGAAGATTTTGAGCCCTACATTTGCTGGTGGGGTACGTCTTAAAATGAGGGGGAAAAGCTATTGACATCCATTAATAATCAGAACATGGACTGTATGAAGTGTGAATCTAGGAAAATTGGAAGTTGTCAATAATGAAATGGGATGCATAAAAATGGATATTGTAAATATTAGTGAACTGAAATGGACTGGCATTGGCCATTTTGAATCTGACAATCACATGGTATGCTCTGCTGGGAATGACAAATTGAAGAGGTATGGCTTCACATTCATCACCAAAAAGAACATTTTAAGATCTATCATTTTAAGCACAATGCTGTCTGTGATAGGATAATATCCATATGCCTACTAGAAAGACAGTATTTCTCTGTTATTCATAAGGTTTTCAGTGACTAAATATTTGGAAGTAGCTCATCACTCTTACTTCATAAGAGACAACTATACACATAGACCTCACCAGATGGAATACATAGAAATAAAATTGACTACATCTGTGGAAAGAGACGATGGAAAAGCTCTATATCATCAGTGAAAATAAGACCAGGGGAAGACTGTGGATGAGACCATCAATTACTCACAATTCAAACTGAAGCTGAAGAAAATGAAAACAACTCCACAAGAGCCAAAATATGACCTTGAATATATCCCACCTCAATTTAGAGATCATCTGAAGAACAGTTTTGATACATTAAACACTAAAGACAGAAGACCAGAAGAGTTGTGGGATGACATCAAGAACATCATACATGAAGAAAGCAAAAAG
>NW_006408605.1:11869897-11872289 GCF_000296735.1 Chrysochloris asiatica | reverse complement strand
CAGAGATAAAGAGGAAGACCCCCAACGAGATGGACTGGCCAAGTGGCAACATCGATGGATTCAAGCGTGGCAACAATAGTGAGGTTGACCCAGCATTGAGCAGTGTTTCATTCCGCTGTGCATAAGGTCGCTCTGGGTCGGTACAGACTCCATGGCACCTAACAACAACAACAACTAGGAAGACAAGTTAATATCACTATTATTCAAAGTTATTCACCAACCACTAGAGCTAGTGATGATGAAAACTAAGAATTCCACCAACTTCTTGAGTCTGAAACTGATCAAACATGCATCAAGATGTACTGATAACCACTGTTGATTGGAATGCAAAGGTTGGAAACAAAGAGGAAGTATCAGTCTTTGGAAATATGTCTTTGGTGAAAGAAATTATTCTGGAACTCACATGATAGAATTTTACAAGACCAATGGCTTCTTCATTGCAAATACCTTTTTTTAAACAACATAAAAGACAACTACAAAGTAATCTAGTCAAATGAAATTTTGGTGTAAATGTCAGTAGTGGAGAAGAACATTAGGAAACATAGTTTTTACATGCTGTGAAAAGAAAACAAATGCTCTTTTACTCCTTTTGTGATGAAATAAAGTGTGATTTCTGTTTATATATGAAAAAAAAAAAAAAGGTGACTATACACATGGACCTCACAAGATGGAATACACAGAAATCAAATTGACTACAGGGGCACACTTTGGAACAGACCATTAATTGCTTGTATGCAAGTTCAGGCTGAAGATGAAGGAATTTAAAACAAGTCCACAAGAGCCAAAATATAACCTTGAACACATCCTATCTGAATTTAGAGAACATCTCAAGAACAGGTTTGATGCATTTGACACTAATGACCAAAGACCAGAAGAGTTGTGGAAGACATCAATAACATCATACAGAAAGAAAGCAAAAGATCATCAAGAAGACGAAAAAGATCAAAATGGATGTCAGGAGAGGCTCTGAAACTTGCTCTCCAGTATAGAGATACTAAAGCAAATGGAAGAAATGAAGAGGTAAAAGACTTGAATAGGAAATTTCAAAGGGCAACTTGAAAAGACAAACTCAAATATTACAATGAAATGTGTGAAGACATGGAATTAAAAAACCAAAAGGGAATAACACATTCAGCATTTCTCAAGCTGAAAGAACTGAGGGGGGTAAAATCAAGCCTCAATTTGCAATATTAAAGATTCTATGGAGTCCTAGTGTGACACTGTGGGCTAAAGCACTGGACTGCAAAGTCAGTTTGAACCTCAAGATCAGCGGCTCAAACTCACCAGCAGTTGCTTCTTGGAAACCCTATACAGGGTCACTATGGGTTGGGACCAAATTGATGGCACTTAAAAACAACAACATGGTTAAAATATTGAATAAGGCAGAAAGCAGCAAAAGAAAATGGCAGGAATATACAGTCACTGTACCAAAAAGAATTGATCAATGTTCAACTATTTCAAGAGGTAGCATATGATCAAGAGCCAATGGTACTGAAGGAAAAAGTCCAAGATGCACGGAAGGTGTTGGCAAAGAAGAAGGCTCCAGAAAACTATGGAATACAAATTGAAATCTTTCAGCAAAATGATAAGGCATTGAAAGCACTCACTTATCTATGCCAAGAAATTGGGAAGACAGCTACCTAGCCAACTGATGGGAAGAGATCCATATTTGTGACCATTGTAAAGAGATGTGGCCTAACGGAATGTGGACATTGTTGGACAATATCATTAATATCACAAGCAAGTAAATTTTTGCTAAAAGTAATTATAAAATGGTTGCAACAGTACATTGACAGGGAACTGCCAGAGATTCAAGCTAGTTTCAGAAAAAAAGGCGGAATGAGGGATATAATTGCTGATGTCAAATGGATCTTGGCCAAAAGCAAAGAATACCAGAAAGATTTTTATTGCCTATGCAAAGGCTTTCAATCATGTGGATCATGACAAGCTATGGACTACATTGTAGAGAATAAGTATTCCAGAAGACTTAATTGTGCTCATGATGAACCTGTATGTAGACCAAGAGGCAGCTGATCGAGCAGAACAAGGGGACACAGAATGGTTTGAATTTAGGAAAGTGTGTGCTAGGGTTGTGTCCTTTCTTTATACTTATTCAATCTGTATGTTAGCAAATAATCCAAGAAGCTAGGTTATATGAAGAAGAACATGGCATCAGGATTGAAGGAAGACTCATTAACAATCTGCATTATGCAGATGATACAACTGTCCGTGCTGAAAGTGAAGCAGACTTAAAATACTTACTAATGAAGATCAAAGACTACAGCCTTCAGTATGGATTGCACCTGAATATAAAGAAAACAAAACTCCTCACCTCTGGACCAACACATAACATCCATATAAATGGAGAAAAGATTGTAGCTGTCAAAGATTT
>NW_006408605.1:11864178-11869477 GCF_000296735.1 Chrysochloris asiatica | reverse complement strand
GACCCCCAATGAGACAGATTGGCAGAGTGGCAGCAGCAATGGCTTCAAGCATAGCAACTATTGTGAGGTTGGCACAAGACTGGGCAGTTTTTTGTTATGTTGCGCATAAGTTCTCTGTGAGTCAGTACTGACTCTATAGCATCTAACACCACCACCAACAAACATCCAGAAGTAGTCTGTCTCTCCTGCTTCCTAGTCTGTTGTAGTCTGGAAACTCAGCTGAAACCTGTCCACCATATATTTAATACCTGTTGGTATTAAAATACTGGTGACATAGCTTCCAGCATCACAGCAACACACAAGCCACGACAAGCTGAAAGATGAGTGGTAGAGGGATAGAAGATGCAGTGACAATTTTGGGGTATATGTTTTTGGTATTGTTTTGACTTTAATTATGTTAATGTTTTAATATTTAAAAAATAATACTAAACTAGCAAAGATGGAGAAACTCTAATATTTCATTTAGTAGGAAAAAATTAATGGTATTTCAAATGAATAACATAAGCACACTACAAGTGACTTTTGAACACAGTACTTTTGAACATTTGAATACAGTAGTTTGACTACGTATCTTCAGTGTAAAGACAAATAGTTGCAACCAAACCTTAAACCCTATTTAATATGGATTTTTGTTTCACACTGATATGGGTATACTCCTACTGCCCATGGCCAGTTAAGTCAATTCCAACTCACAGGTACCCTACATGACAGAGGAACTCTGCCACATAGGGTTTCCAAATCTGTACATCTTCATGAAAGCAGACTACCACATCTTTCTCCTGCGGCACAGCTGGTAGGTTCAAACTACTTATGTTCAGGTTAGCAGATGAGCACTTTAACCACTGTACCACCAGTACTCCTTACAGGTATAGCACTTCTGAAATTACTTTCTGTATATTGTCAGTCTGAGCAAATATATGCATAATGTTGGG
The DNA here is from genome assembly GCF_000296735.1 of Chrysochloris asiatica. Taxonomy (NCBI): domain Eukaryota; kingdom Metazoa; phylum Chordata; class Mammalia; order Afrosoricida; family Chrysochloridae; genus Chrysochloris; species Chrysochloris asiatica. The sequence goes on along the minus strand of NW_006408605.1, from coordinate 11,868,545 downwards.
AGCCAGGGTTCTCACTAATGGAAAAGGAAAATGCAAAGAGGGAAGGGAAGAAAGGTCTGAACTGGAGGTATCAATATGAACTCATGATTCTGAGTGTGTGTGTAGATATATATGTTTGTGTGTCTGTTTTATACCTCTGCTGAAAATATACCTAGAAAAAGTGACACTCAATTAGCAATGAGTACCTTAGCACTTAGATGTTGGTTTATAAGCATTATGCTCTACCAAAAAGAAGCAGGATAGGAAACTATCCATATGTCCAAGAAGGACAAGTTTATACCACTATTTTTCAAATTTATGCACTAACCACTAAAGCCAGTGAGGATGAAATTGAAGAATTACAGCAACTTCTTCAGTCTGAAGTTGATCAAACATATAATCAAGATGTATTGATAATTACTGGTGATTGGAATGTGAATATAGAAACAAAGAAGGATCAGTGGTTGGAAAATGTGGCCTTGGTGATAGAAATGATGCTGGAAATCACATGATAGAATTTTGTAAGTCCAGTGGCTTATTCATTGCAAATACCTTTTTAGACAATTATACACAGGGACCTCACCAGATGCAATACACAGAAATCAAATGCACTACATCTGTGGAAAGAAACAATGGGAAAATGTCATATCATCAGCCAAAACATGGCCAGGGGCAGACTGTAGAAGGCCATCAATTGCTATTATGCAAATTCAGGCTGAAGCTGAAAAAAATGAAAACAAGTCTATGAGAGCCAAAATATGATCTTGAACATATCCCACTTGAATTTAGAGACTAATTCAAGAACAGATTAGAAGCATTAGACACTAATGACCAAAGAGCAAATGAATACAATATAGTAGAAGAAAGTAAAAAGGTCATTAAGAAGACAAGAAAGAAGAAAAAGATCAAAATGGATGTCAGGTGAGACTCTGAGACTTTCTCTCCAGAGATTCTAAAGTAAATGAAAGAAATGAGAAGGTAAAAGAGCTGATTAGAAAATTTCAAAGGGCAGCTTGAGAAGACTAAGTCAAGTATTATAATGCAATGTGCAAAGACATGGAGTTAGAAGTCAAAAGGGAAGAATATGCTTAGCATTACTCAAGCTGAAAGAACTTAAGAAAAAATTCAAGCCTTGACTTGAAATGTTGAAAGATTCTATGGTCAAAATATTGAATGATGCAGAAAGCATCAGAAGAATATGGGGAGAATACACAAAGTCATTTTACCAAAAAGAAATGGTCAATATTCAAGAAGTAGCATATAACCAATAGCTAATGGTACTGAAGGAAGAAGTCCAAGGTGCACTGAAGGCACTGACAAAGAATAAGACTCCAGGAATTGATGGGATACAAATTGAAGTATTTCAGCAAACAGATGCTGTATTGGAAATATGCACTCATCTATGCCAAGAAACTTGGAAGACAGCTACCTAGTCAACTGATTGGAAGAGATCCAAATTTGTGCCCATTCCAAAGAAAAGGTCACCCAGTGGAATGCAGAAATCATTGGATAATATCATTAATATAACATGAAAGAAAGTAAAATTTTGCTAAAGATCATTAAAAATTGCCCGCAGTCAGAGGTTAAAACTGGATTCAGACAAGAACGTTGAACTAAGGATATCATTACTGACCTCAGATGCAGAGAATACAAGAAAGATGTTTACCTGTCTTTTATTGACTATGCAAAGACTTTTGCAAGTGTGGCTCATGACAAGCTGTGGATAACATTGTGAAGAATGGGTATGAGATCACTGTTGAAAAGAGTCGATAAGAAGTTCTCTAGATAAAGGAAGCATTCTATGGTGATTACAGCATAGAGAGAGGGAAAATTGTTCATGGCTAGAGGATAGACATATTGACATGGGTGACAAGGCAGGCAATGTTAAACAAGAGGAAGGTTGGCAAGGGAAAGATGAAGGTGGAGGGAGACACAGGGAGAACTGCAAGAGTTAAAGTGAATATAAGAAAATATTTTTAACTGATGGAACATGGAAGGGATTTCTGTCATTGTAAAGAAGCAAAGCATATGATTTGTTGAATGTAAAACTGATTATCTTCTCTGTAAAATTTCACTCAAACCACAATTAATAATATAAAAAAAAAAAGTACAGCCAGAATGCTCCTTAGAAGCAAGAGTGAGGAGACTTCTGCCTCACGTACTTTGTAGATGTTATTAGCAGGGACTCTGCGGGAGAAAGATGAGGCTTTCTACTCCAGTAAAGATTTACACCCTTGGAAACCCTGTACAGGGTCGCTATGGGTCGGAACCGACTCGATGGCACTTAACAACAACAACAACATTAGCAGGGAACATTCCTTTGAGAAGGACATCATACTTGATAAAGTAGCAGGTCAGTGAAAAGAGGAAGACTCTCAAGGAGAAGGACTGATGCTGTGACTGCAATAATAATGGTCTGAAGCATATGAATGACTATGAGGATAGGACAGGACTGGATAGCATTTTGTTCTGTTGTACATTGAGTTGCTATGAGTTGGAACCAACTCAGCACCTAACTACAACAACAACTTCAATTAGTTTTTTAAAAGTCCTTGTTCTTCAGAAATACATAATGCAGTGTTTAGAAATGAAGAAGTGTGATGTCTACAATGTAATTTCAAAACAACAATGTATGTGTACATTTGCACATTTTACTTACACAAGGGTAAGTAAAAGTTTTGCTACAAAATCATAGAAATCTTTATTAATTTCTGTTTAAAAATATAAAAATGTGAAGCTATTGTTTCTTCACATATCCTCCATCTACTTTTATACAGTTCTGAAAGTGGTGTTTCCATCCTTCTAGCCCTTTCTGCAATCTTCATTTTACACCACATCAAAGCAGCAGTTCTGTCATTCTTAAGGTACTTAAATTATGTTCCTTTTAAGTGTTGTGTTATGTGAACAAAAAGAATTATGAAGGAGAAAGATCAGGACTGTAGGGTGGATTGGTAAGGTTTCACAACAAAATCCTCATAGTGAATACACACCTCGGTGTAACTTTCTTGGCTTTTAAAAAAATTACCAATGTAATTTTTAATTTTCTTAAAACTTCTTCATAATAAATCCTCATGATCATGAATTTAACTTGTACTTTAACCATAGTTTATTCATTCATTGATGTTGAATTTTCCTCTCTTGGCTCTTTTATGAGATCTTCCTGATGTTCTTTAAAACGCTTGATCCAGCTAAAACCTATTATTTTAGTAAGATAATATTTCTGTAATCTTGTTGGAAAACTTCAATGACTTAGAAAAATATCCACTTGAGTTTTGTTTAAAATTTTGATACTAATCCTGATCTCAAAATCATTTTTTTTCTTTTTTTTTTTTTTGAAGGCACTCTTCTAAGACTACTGAGAGAATTTGTCTATAGCCATCCACTGATCTCAAAGGCATGTTTCAATACTATTTGACTGAAATAAATCCATGTATGTATGATCTGGAACCCTAGTAATAATATATATATTTTTTAACTTACCCTCATATATATAACTTCTGGTGTGGTGCTGTAGGATCAGCACTGGACTATGAATGATAAGGTCAGCAGTTCAAATCCATCAGCTGTTCCTCAGAAAGCCTATACAGAGTTGCTATGAGTCAGAATCGACTAGACAGCACTTAACAACATATAACTAGTTTCTATCAATTCTATTCTGACCCATGGTGAGTCCATGTGTTTCAGAATAGAACTGTGCTCCACAGAGTTTTCATGTCTGTGACTTTGGGAAGCAAGCCACCAGACCTTTTTTCTGAGATGCTTCTGGTTGAGTTGAAAATGCCTTCATGGAAATTACCTTCCACAGCTTCCATTCTTAAGTCTTGTTGAATCTATTTCCTAAGTATATCTCTAGTGCACTAACATATTTCTGTTTAATCAGAGCCAGCATCATTTCTTACTAAGAACATTGCCTATCTCCAATGTGGTCTCCCTGCTTCCATTTGTAACCCTAACAAATCCAGAATGATCATTTAAATATTCAAATTACATCTTGTCGCCACTTTATCTAAAACTGTTCAAGGCATCTTAAGTACAAAAGTATTTAGAATAAAATATTTTATACTACTTACAAGGCTCTGCCTACCTCAGCAGCATCATTTAATTATTTTCCACTTCTAGCCCTTTTCAAATGACTGATAGAATCTCATCTTTTCTGTCTTTTGATACTTACATATATGCCTGACCACTTCTTTACTTTTCTTACTGCCTAGCTAATTAACTTCTACCCATCCTTCAAATCTCACTTATTAAACTCTCCTACTATTATTGTGGCATTCTCTATATCTCTTCTTGATTCTGTTACAGCTTGGTTTATGTATGTTGAGGCTCTTTCACTGGGTGCATAGATATTTATTATCACTATATCCTCTTATTCAATTGACCCTTTA
>NW_006408605.1:11861736-11863423 GCF_000296735.1 Chrysochloris asiatica | reverse complement strand
ATAGTGACCCTTTTCATCAGAGTAGAACTGCTCCCTAGACTAAATCTTCACAGAAACAGATGCCTCATCATCCACAGAACAGCTGGTGGGTTTGAACCATGGACCTTTCAGTTAGCAGCCCAACACTTAACCCACTACACCGTCAGAGAGCCTGGTAATTATTGATAGGTATGAATTTATTGCTGTCATTTTGTGGCATGTTTTCTTGTGGTAGTACTTGTTTCTTTGTTCCACAAAATTTTGTGTGTTGAGTTCAATTTCTTTGTGGATTTTTATAACTTTATTTGTTGCTGTTTTTTTAGTGTTCACTAAATCTTTAAGATTTTCCTCTTTTTGATTTTGATAAGAAGAATTATTCATTTTCATTGAGGTTACCCTGCAATTTATTATCTTTGTCCCAAGTTTAAAAGAGTCTGTTATATTTTGAAATCATCTTGACTTTCTATTTGGAAGTTCTGTAACTACACTCTTATTTCCTCTTTTTACTTTGTAGCTATCTTCATTAACAAATTAATATCTCTGGTTCCCTATTTTCAGTCTTGTAGGTTTACTTTACTTTGGATACTTGTATAGAAGTTAGCTTCTGGGAGATGTTGTTATGTGTGTTAATCTCAGGTTGTTGTCTGCCATTGTTGGTTCTCTTTCTAAAGAACTCCCTTTAGTATTTTTTGTAAGACTTGTCTGGTTTTCACATATTTTCTTAATTTCTGTTGATCTGTAAATGTCCTAATTTTGCCACTGTATTTGAGGGACAATCTTGTTAGGTATATAATTTTTAGTTGGCATTCTTTTTTCTTTCAGAGCTTTATACATGTCATCCCATTGCCTTCTTGCCTTCATAGTTCCTACAGAGAAATCAGAACTTAGTCTTTGTAGGTAAATATTTTGTTTCTTCCCAAGCTGCTTTCAGGATTATTTCCTTGTCTTTGGTGTGGATCATTTGATTATTATATGTCATGATAATTTTTGTGGTGGGGTGTGTGTGTGTCCAGATCTCACTTTAGAGGAACTGCCTAAAAAAGCCTTCCCTAACCTTTCAGACTATAGGAGCTCTGGTAGTGTAGTGGTTACGAATCAGGCTGCTAACCTCAAGGTCGGCAGTTCAGAACTACCAGCCATTCCATGGGAAAAAGATGAGACTTTCTGCTCCCATAAAGATTGACAGCCTTGGAAACCCTGTGCAGGGTCACTATGAGTTGGAAACAACTCAACGGTGTTTAACAACAACAACAACAACAACTCTTCAGACTAGATCAGGCCTCTCTAATGCAAGTTTTCTTAACATGCTTATATTTCTCCTTTGTATCACTTATTAGACTTGTAAAAGACCACATCTTAGTGTGGGTACCCACTAAGACAGGTGTTATATCTGCTTTGTTCATTGCTGCATCACTGGCACCTAGAATAGTGCCTTGGATGGAATTAATATTTATTGTAATTGTTAAGCAGTTAAAATATTTATTATATAAATTAATGAACAAGCCACCCATACTAGACTTAGGGTAATATTTGGGGTGGTGGTGGCTACATCTCACAACTTATGCTTGTATGCTGCAAAGAGTAGAATCCTAAACTTATACAAAGTTGGCTTAGTCTTAGGGTATGACTTAAGCAGAAGAAAATGCAATATTGTGTTAGAATAGAATATATCCTTTTCATTTTTCATAAGCACATAGATTTTATATAT
>NW_006408605.1:11837894-11854366 GCF_000296735.1 Chrysochloris asiatica | reverse complement strand
ATTGGGTTATTTGTCTTTTTCTTGTAGAGATGTTATAATTTCCTATATATTTTAGAAATGAGTCCCTTGTCTGATATGTCATTGCAAAAGATTTTTTTCCATTCTGTGGGTTCCCTTTTTACTCTTCTGGTGAAGTCTTTTGATGCACATAAGTTTTTAATTTTTACAAGTTTGTAATAATTATTGGCAAAAATTCAGTTATGAATGGTGCACTTTCTTGTATTAGACTATAACCTCCCATTTTCTTTGGAAATCTAGAGCCTGTGTTTTAAACACAACAATTACTGTCCAAGGTGCAGAATCATCAGAAATCATTGTGAATATTGAAAGTAAAGCCACCTCTGGGACATTTTCATTATCATTTAAAATGTACATTTCAACCAAACACTGGGTAACCAGTGCTTCCCCTAACCCCTTTCAAACCATGATTTTTTTTTTAAAACCTCTTCAAAGTCCGAGATATTAAATGTTTTTGTTTCTCCACTATTGTGACCAATAGTGTGGCATTGTAGGATAAACACTAGACTGCTAACCACGAAGTTGGTAGTTCAAACCCATCAGCCTCTCCTTGAGAACCCTATACAGGGTCGTTATGGGTCAGAACTGACTTGATGGCACTTAACGACATTGTGATCAAAGCCAAACTAGATTAGGAATTCTGGACATGAAGATATACATGACTTCCACATTGACTCCTTCATCAGGACCAGTGATCTTTATCTGCACCATGGAGTTGCCCAAAGCTGACCTGTACACTTTCGGCTGAACACTGGTGGGTTATCTGCCTAATCGGGAATTGGGTTATCTTTTATGTCACCTACCAGGATCAAGATCTGGGCTTTGTCCCTTCTGTCTGTCAGTATTAAGTCATGAGAGATCTGCTTTTCCCATCTAGCAGCTTCTCTAACACATGCTTAATTTATTTCTTTCCTACATTGGTCTCCCTTTTTAGAAGGCAAATAAAAAGTTGGAGCTAAAATGGTAAATCTGTAAGGAATTGGTTCCCACATCTGGATCCTGTGCAAGTTCTATTGCTAGGTCAATGCAGAGATAGTTAATTTAATAGCATTCCTGTTGAAGAAGGGGAACATTATGGTTCACATCCTGAATCTATGTTAACATGAAAATAATTAAGGATTTCCAACTAGCACTTCTAAACATACATTTTGGGAGCATATCTGTCCTTGTCCCCTTCTATAACTCACAAGTAAGTCTCCGACTTCTTCACTAAGGTTGAAGTACTCCTTTTCAGCATTATCTCACAGCTTCTGAATGGGTAAGTCTTGGGCATTGAGTCCCAGATCCTTGATGATGTTTCCCACCACAGAGCCTTGGGCTAGCTCCTTGAGAATTGAATAGCAGATCTAGTCGACCAAAGGGCTAGCAGGATAAAAGCAGAACTTGGACCCATTTGTCCAGTGCTGCTTCCCATCTCTTCCCTAGTCACATCACTGCAACACTATCCAGCCCAGATAAGGTCTTCTTCAAACAATATTGGATTATAGAGTATCTAGCCAAGAAGCAGCAGGACTAATTGCTTGAATCCATATATTCCAGGTAGAGATTCATAGGACTATTCTTGGTCTGCTTTAGTCTTTGCACTCGGTTGGAAAAGAAAAGTCACCAAGCTAGAATTTAGTGGGATCTCCTTATCTGTTTCTGCATTGGCAGACAGAAGTGCTCTGAGTCCCTACTCCAAAACTGCAGTCCCAAGAAATCATAGCTCTGCAGAGGTTCTGGAGAATTGAGAGCAATTTGCAAGTTGAAAGGCAGTAGTACAATCTTCAAGAACAATCAAAGGTATTCCATCACGGAGCATAACAAATTATAGATAACATTGCAAAGAATGGGGATTCCTGAACACTTAAATGTGCCCATAGGGAACCTGTGCATACATAGGCCAGGGTATGGTTGTTTAAACAAGGGGATACAGCACAGTTTAAATCAGGAAAGGTGTGCATTTGGGTTGCATCCTTTCACCATACTTATTCAATATGAATGCTAAGAAATTTTAAAAGTTGGACTATATGAAGAACATGGCATCAAGATTGAAAGAGGACTTATAAAAAACCTTTGATATGTAGATGACATAACCTTGCTTGCTAAAAGCAAAGAGGACTGGAACCACTAACTAATGAACATAAAAGACCTTAGCCTTCAGTATGGATTACACCTCAACATAAAGGAAAAAAAAAAAAATCCACACAAATGGACTAAGGGAGAAAAGGTTGACGTTTTCAAGGACTTCATTTTACTTGAATCCACAATCAACATCCATGGAAGCAGAAGTTAAGAAATCAAATGACAAACTGCATTGGGAAAATCTACTGCAAAAGACCTCTTTTTAAAGTGTTAAAAAACGAAGATGTCACTTTGAAGACTAAAGTGAACCTGACCCAAGCCATGGTATTTTCATTCACCTCACCTGCATGCAAAAGTTGAAAAATGAATAAGGAAAATCAAAGATGAATTGATACTCTTGAGTTAGGGTGCTGGTGAAGGATATGGAAGAGATCCATCTTGGAGGAAGTACAGCCAGAACGTTCCTTCGAAGCAAGGACGGTGAGATTTCATTTTATGTATTTTTGGGCATGCTATCAGGAGAGATCCATGCCTAGAGAAGGACATTATGCTCAGTAAAGTTGAGGGTGAGCGAAAAAGAGGAAGACCCCCCCTCAAGAAGAAGGACAAACACAGCAGCTGCAACAATGAGCTCAAATATAGTAACAATTGTAAGGATAGTGCAGGACTGGGCAATGCTTTTTCTGTCGTACATAGGGTCACTATGAGTAGGAACCGACTCAACAGCACATAACAAGAACAGTACAATCTTGTTCACACAGTTAATTTTTCCTGGAATTTATACCTTCAGTGTTCCCAGCATTTGAAGTCAAAGTGATCACTTCCTTTTGTTTCATTTTAGCTTTTAAGAGTATTTTTAGGCTAAACATCAATTATTCTCTCTCTCTTTATAGATGAAAGACTTTACTTTTTTATGTAACAAGTGTCTCAGGATGAACCATTGGCTGTAACTTCATTGCTATTATATAGGAAGTTTCTAATAGGTCCCACAATCAATATGGGAATATCATGGACTGAAGCATCTATTTTCAAATTTCAACAATGTCAACTCTTCAGCTTCATGTAGATAAGAGTTGACTCTTATTAGGGATTTGATATAGAGAGAGACAGTGCATGTAAAATAATTGGTTTTGTATTATGATTCTTTTTCCCAAAAGACCACCATCTAATCATTGAACTCAACTGTTTTATTGAATAATTGCAAGTGTGCAAATCTTCCAACTGTGTGAAATGCTTCAGATACTTAAAGATACATTAGGAAATTATATATGTCTTCAATAACATCATAAAGAGCAGATCTTTGTATGACTTCTTTTAGAGAAATTGTATAGGTATCAATTTTTTGTGTGCACATAGGTAGGCTATTTTATTTGACTCTATGATCCCATGATAATTTCTTCACATTTTCATGAATCAAAGTATTCCATGAAGTATTCGGAAACTTCATCCTCTATAGCTTTTTTTCAATTACCTTTGTCATAAACGATCTGCCACAGAATTTTAAGAATGTGTCCAAAACAGTGTGTTCTGTTACTAGTAGCTTTTTAATAGGTATGGTTTCCTAAAAATAAACTCAAAGTATAATATTAAAGAGTAAATCCATCTCTTGCCCAAGATATAGACTCTAGTTGAATCAATATCCCTTCACAACTATGGGTTGGTTTTTTTCCTGGAACCTGGTATCTTACTGAGGAAAAAGCAACCTTTTTCACTTGAAGTATTATATACTGATCACAGCTATACTTTGTTATGCATTACTGAAAAAAAAACCCAACAAACCAACAACAATGCACTAATTTATCACTATCTTTCTAATTCATTAAACAACAGCCTATGAATGAATCAAGTTGTAAGTTACATAGTCCCATCAAGGTCCCTAGACTATTGTTGCTCCAAGGAACATGATGCCTTTTATAGAACAAAAGTAGAGGAAGAGTGTCTCCTGACAGATTAAATTACAATTTTTGGTGCTATAAAACAATGGATGGGCTTAGCTTCTTCTCTTTTAAGTTATATCTGAACACTGATTAATCGATTAGGTGAAGTAAATACATCCACAACACACAAGAAGACAAGCAAAGTCCTTGGTACTGATGACATAATTTCATTACTAGAACTAGAAAAATGATCCAAATCTCTTTTGTAGTTACCCTCAGGGGGAAAAAAAACCACACACACACAACAACAACTTATCAACAAATAGTGTAGTGGTTATGAATCGGGCTGTGAACCTTAAGGTCACCAGTTCGAAACTACCAGCTGTTCTGCAGGAGAAAGATGAGGCTTTCTGCTCCTGGAAAAGTTTATAGCCTCGGAAAACCTGTACAGGGTTGCTGTGAGTCAGAACCGACTCTACAACACATAACAACAACAAGAAGATTGGTATATTACAAAAGTCACTAGTTTAAACTTTCATACTGCCTAAATCAAATGACTCCAACTTTCAGGTTTTGGTGGTTCATTTTCCAGTTTTACCATCCTAGCAGTCAGATTTGGGATAAACTGCTCCTTTAAAATAAGTTGAATAAGGGCCCTTGTTCAGCTTACTTTATGTTGTCTCAGATAGAGAAAAATGAACACTCATAAAATTGTCTCTTCTAGATCAGTCTTTGTCCTATCTTTTGTGGTCTACAACTGTGGCTTCTCAATTAAGACTATGTCTGTGGACTTTGGATTTTTAAGCTATTGTTTGCAAAAAAATTTGAAACACAATTTTGCTTCAATCCACAGTTCATTCCACTGTACCACCTTTAGAAGCACACAAATAATTATTACTTTTACCAAGAGAGTGTCAAGCATGCTGACATTGGCAGCATGACTCCTTTTTTCAATCTGCCACAAAAATGGCTACTGTTAACTGGTAAGCACAGAGTATGAACCAGATGGCTTATGTGATATCTCTAGTTCTCACAGCAGCTGTTGTATCCATAGTTTGATAAAGCTCAAAGAGATTTAATGACTTTTCAAAGGTCACATAGGAAATTACCTATGGTCAAACATAGGAAGTTGCAAACTCAATGCTCTTTCTATTATGACACTGTAGGATAAGTACTAGACTACTAACCACAAGGTCAGCAGTTCAAACCCACCAGCTGCTCTCAGAAGCCTATACAGGATGCCTATGTGTAGGAATCAACTCAATGACACACAATAAAAACTTAAAATACTTGTCCCAGGCAATATAAGATCACATTAAATTGTCCATTCATTCATTTTATAACTATTTAACGAGGCATATTCAGCTCAAGAGGAGCACAGTGCAGTAGCTCCATACAATAATCAGTGGACCGAGAACCACAAAGTTGGTGCTTTGAGCTCACCAGATGCTTTGTGGGAGAAAGATGAGGCTTTCTGCTCCCACCAAGATTTAAAGCCTCAGAAACCCTATACAGGGTCTCTATGAGTCAGAACCAACACAAAGGCACTCAACAACAACAGTATTCAGCTCACACTGGAAGTATTGCTGAGATCACTGATATTTGAGGTACTGTCTAAGGATCATGTCTATTCATTGCCTTACCTCTCAAAGGAACTGGATTGTCCTCTATTCCCCTAAGTATTACATACAGAACTCTATTAAAGTCTACTTGGAATTTAATACATCAAGCTGAAATACTTCCTTTTTAAAAGTCAGCCAAGTAGAACCACATCTATACATCTATGTTGTTGTTGCTATTGTTGTTAAGTGCTGTTGAGGTGATTCCGACCCATAGAGACCCTGTACAGGGTTTCCAAGGCTGTAAATCTTTATGGGAGCAGAAAGCCTCATCTTTCTCCCACGGAACCACTGGTAGTTTCGAACTGCTGACCTTGAGATTAGCAGCCCAATTCGTAACCACTACGCTACCAGAGCTCTATAGTTCCTTTTTTTTCTTTTTTTCTTTTTTTTTGGCTTGGCTGTTGAGAAGCAGAAAGTAATATCAATTGCCTCATTTTGGGCCATTTGATCATCTTTCATTCTGTAAGTGGTTTCCAAGCTCTTATATAAATCTTGTTTTTTTAACTAGTTTATTTTTTAAGTAGATAGGCAATAAAGAAGAAAGAAAGGGCAATTTGTATGGTATAGTTCCCTAAGCTTTTACAAAACAGAACATTTGTTCCAAAGACACTTTAGCATTCAATTTCTGTTATAAATTCTACGATAAGCACAAGATTCTTAGAATACTTAGAATCCCATCACTTTTCCAGATAATGTTCCGTGTGTGGAATAAAAGTGGTGGGAAACAACATAGGAAGCAAAGAGACTTATGGCAAATTCATCACAGTACCAAAAATGTGCTCAAAACAAAATTTGTTAATCCTCAGTATTCTACAAAATCACCATTAAACTCACTACTGTTGTTAGTGTCAACCTTGTTGTCCAAACTGATTTTGCAGTCCAGTGCATTAACCCAGGACTCCATGAAGCTCATTGTTGTTTGTTGTTAAGTGCCATCAAGTTGGTTCCAACCCATAGTGACCCTTTATAGGGTTTCCAAGGAGCAGCTAGTGAGCTTGAACTGCTGACCTTGAAGTTCAAGCCGACTTTGCAGTCCAGCGCACTATCCCCACAGCACTACACCAGGATTCCTATTGTTGTTGTTGTTGTTGTTAAGTGACGTCGAGTTGGTTCTGACCCATAGCGACCCTGTACAGGGTTTCCGAGGCTGTAAATCTTTACGGGAGCAGAACGCCTTATCTTTCTCCCGCGGAACAGCTGGTAGTTTCGAACTGTTGGCCTTAAGGTTCACAGCCCGATTCATAACCACTACGCTACCAGAGCTCCTTAGTGCAAGTAAAATGGCACACACACAAAAGTGTCTAATCTCGAAACATATATACATTATATTCCCGAAATCTATAAAGGATGAGAATAAAATGAATGATTCTCTCTAGTTTTTTCTTTCTCATGTTACACCATCCTGGTGTGGCACTGTGGGCTAATGAGCTGGACTGCAAAGTCAGCCTCAAAGTTAGCGGTTTTGCTCCTTGGAAACCCTATACAGGGTTGCTATGGGTCGGAACAGACTCAAAAGCACTTAACAATAACAGCATATAGTGTATTAACACAGAGTTTGTACTACTTTATATATTCCACAATACACAAATTTGCTCATATTTTGCTGGATGCTCAGGCAATAATATTTGACACGGACTCACCTGAACTAATGTATTGTCTTTAGAAAAATCACCTGACAGCAAAAGAGGCTCGCTCTTCTCACAGCTGTCGTGACTGATCAGGGTGTCTGCGTAGTTGGGCCGCGGAAAGATCAAATGACTCTTCCGTGAGTCTGCAGTGAGAGAGATCTCATGGGAATAGGTTTGTAGAAAGGCCTGCATGCCATCCACGCCCACAAACTGCGTGGCAGGCACACCCGCCAACCCGCCTCCTGAAGTCTGTAGCAGGCGCGAAGACTTGTGCCAGCGTTTCAGCCTTAACGCCAGGAGCACGATGACAAAAATGAGGAAGACACAGGAGACAGAGGTCACGGCCACCACCAGGTACAGCGTGAGGCCTGAATTGTCCTGGTTGGCAGGAGTCTCAAGACTGCTCAGGTCTGCCAATACATCTGGGATGCTGTCAGCAACGGCCACAGTAAGTGTGACGGTGGCCGAAAGAGGGGGCTGGCCATGGTCCTGGACGACCACCACGAGGCTTTGTTTAAGCGCGTCTCTGTCCTGCAGGGCCCGCGCAGTGCGCACCTCGCCTGAGTGCAACCCTACCGAGAAGAGCCCTGGCTCGCTAGCCTTGAGAAGGCGGTACGACAGCCAAGCGTTCTGTCCTGAGTCACGGTCTACTGCCACCACCTTGGTCACCAGGTAGCCGGGCTCTGCAGATCGAGGTGCTAGTTCTACACCAGTGGAACCATCAGTGGGGAAGATGGGGTACAGGATCTCAGGGGCATTGTCATTCTGGTCCATTATGAAAATGTTCAATGACACATTGCTACTGAGCGAAGGGGTCCCACTGTCACGTGCTGTCACCCACAGCTGTAGCTCTCGAAACTGTTCATAGTCGAACGATCGCAGTGCATACAGAACTCCAGTGTCAGAGTTGATGGAGACTGATAAAGACAGCGGAGCTCCCTGGAGTATGTTCTCAGCCAGGGAGTAAGTGACCTGGGCGTTTTCATCAGCGTCAGGGTCCTTGGCGCTCACAGAAAAGATGGAGGTGCCTCTGGGGTTGTTTTCTGGGATATAGGCAGAGTAGGAGGCTTGAGGGAAGGCAGGTGGGTTGTCGTTGATGTCTGCCACATTCAGCAAAATGTGAGTTTCTGTGGACAGGGGTGGACTTCCCTGGTCGGTGGCGGTCACCGTAATGTTGTAACTAGGAACTTGTTCCCTATCTAAGACTGTGTTGGTCACTAAACTATAATAATTTCCGTAAGACTTTTCTAATTTAAAGGGTAGATTTCCTTGGATGGAACAGATCACTTGCCCGTTTTCCTTAGAGTCTTGGTCATTTATATTTAAAAGAGCAATTAATGTCCCTCTGGGAGAGTCTTCCAGAACAGAGCTGATGAGAGAGGTGACAACTAATTCTGGGGCATTGTCATTCACGTCCAGAACTGTGATCAGGACCTTGGCTCGAGCTGAATATCCAGCATTATCCATTGCTTGCACTTCCATCTCGTAGAATTCTGACTCCTCGTGGTTGAGCTCTCCTATTGTTGAAATGGTTCCCGAATTATAATCTAGTTTGAAAATTTGAACCGCTTTGTCGTCCACATACCGGAAAGAATACGTCACTTCCGAATTGGCTCCTTCGTCAAGGTCGGTGGCGTTTAACAGGAGAAGTTGAGTGCCCACGGCCACATTCTCCAGAACGCTCACGCGGTACTCGGACTGAGTAAACACTGGAGAGTTGTCATTCACATCAACGACCGTAACACGGATACGGGCGGTGCCGCTGCGGATCGGGTCGCCCCCGTCGGAAGCCGTGAGGACCAGGTGGTGAACAGCCTTTTCCTCGCGGTCCAGGGAGCGCTCCAGCACCAGCTCTGGGTACTTGTTTCCATCCGTCCCGCTTTGCACGTCCAAAGAGAAGTAAGTATTCGGGCTGAGGTCATAGCTCTGGAGAGAGTTCTTCCCAATATCAGGATCCCAAGCGTGGGGAAGAGGGAACCGCATCCCAGTGGCTGCATTTTCAATCATTTTTATTTCTAGTTCACCTTCTCGGAAGTAGGGGGCGTTATCATTAACGTCCCTCACTTCTATCTCCACTCCATATATTTTCACTTTATCCTCAATGAGAATCTCTAGATTTAATTGACACTTGATGGCCCCCATACAGAGCTCCTCCCGGTCTATCCTACCCGCTGTGATCAACGTGCCGCTTCTCCAGTTCAGAGCGAAAAGCTGCATCCTACCTCGAGAGACGATGCGGACTCCACGCTCCGCCAGCTCCTGGGGCTCCAGTCCCAGATCATGGACAATATTACCCACAATGGAACCTTTCTCCAGCTCCTCAGGAACTGAGTAGCGGATTTGGGTGCATCCAGTTTCCCACAGGATCCCCAGGAGGACTCCCAGCAGGATCAGCCCTTCGCAGCCCCGGTGCAGATGTGCAGGAATCATTGTCGCTTTCTTCTAGGATTGTTTCCAAACTGCCCTTGACCACGGAAGTTAAGATCAGCCCCTCAATTCTTGAAATCTGACTGTTGGGTGCCAGAGTTCCTCCACTCAGTTGCCTCACAGTCGGAGAGATGATTGTCTAGTTTCTGTCGGTGCTTTCCCAGTTTAACGTGCACGGTGAGCAGGATCTCTCTGCTTTTCTCTCCCTGATTGGTGAACAGCGGCGCTCAGAGTCCTAACCAATCTTGCAGGGGAAAGGATTTTTGCTTTTTATCCCTTAAATAGCTCCACCTACTGTTCGTCATGTTAGAGAAACATGAGACTTCTGCTCCCATGAAGATTTAAAGCCTCGGAAAGCCTGTACAGGGCCGCTATGGGTCGGAACCGACTCGACAGCACTTAACAACGACTGTTTTTCATATAGAAATGGTAGTGGATCAACTAAAAAACACAGAATTCGTTTCTAGTTGAAACTTCAGGTAGCTTCTTTCTGTTTCCCTGAAATTTTTCATACAGATACTTCCCTGAGATTATTTTTTGTAGCTATAGATATATTCTCATTTTTTTCAAAAAGACTGTAAACAAATTTGAAGTTTCTATGAATAGTTACTTTAATCTTATGTTTTCACCACTCTTTGTTTGAGACCAACCCTAACCTACCTATTCCCATTTTTATAATTCACATAACGGAACACTTTAAAATTTGTTTTTATTTCCTGAAACTTCCTTAATGGAAGAGCTACTTATAATCAGGTTCTTGACATTTAACACTTAATTTTAAAACATTTTCAGGAGGCAAGTAAAGAAGACACATAAGTGTTTCAAAACAAAGTTGAAGGATTTTAACTTGCATTGCCTGGGAATAGGGACAATGTTCCAAAATTCTATTAATACATTTGATTCTTTTTTAAAGTTTGGTGTTGAGGGAGATTTAACAAAAGAAAATTAGTAATCAAAATAATATTATATACTTATCTTTTCCTGGGTAACACACCTATTCCAGTTACTGAGATTTACATTTGGAAGTTCATAAAAATATTGGAAAAAACATCATACCTAAGAGATATTTAACTATTTTGTTTGTATGACACAAACATTTATATCTATATTCTGAAGGTAAGATCTTTGGTACACATAAAGCAATACGGTAGGATTGGAAGGGAATCTACAGGTACCTGTGAAAAAGAGCTGATCTAAAATTGAACAACTCAGTGGCATTCAACGAATTCCTAGAAAATTTATCTGAACATTATTATTAAATCATTACTATGCCCTTATTAAAATTGTTTTGCATCCATTTTCCTCTACTTTATAATAAATAAAGCTCTAATAAAAGCCACTTATACTTGTATACTCAAGATAGTGATATATCACGGAAGATAAACACAGAAAGAAAATACTTATGTTTCAGTAAAAAATATTTGGCTGTCGGTAGTATCACAACACGCACTTCTCACAGTAAAGAAGATTGGGGTTAATAAAGAATTTCTCATGAAATTATCAAAATGTTTCAAAATACTTGAAGACTATCAAGGCTAGTTTTAAATGATAATTATATTTGCAGATATAAAATCTATTGAAACCCACATGAGAAGAAGTAACAGCATAAGAGCGCATCTTGTTATTCTGCTTAGTAACACTTACTATCAAGGAAGCTTCTTTACAGAGATCTTGTGGGGGAGCCATTTCTGGAGTCTTGGTGAGAAGATTAAGCTTGGTTTTTCCTGAATCAGAGGCTAGGTACAGATTGTAGGAATAAGGCAAAGTTCCCTCGCTGTAGTTTGCAGAAACCCCAAATTCAGTCTTAGAACAGAGAGCAGACTGAAAGCAGCCCCAGGTGGTGGGGCTGGAAGAGCGTCTCAGGCGCAGGGCTATGGCCAGAATCACTGCGAGGAGGAAGAGCACGGAGATCAAGGCCAAGGCCACCACCAAATAGAACTGCAGTTCAGCCTGGGGGTCAGAGGGTGTGAGGCGGTTGCTGAGGTCTGGCAGCGCCTCCTGCAAGTTGTCAGCAAAAACTAGATACAGCGTGGCGGTGGCCGACAGGGGTGGCTGTCCTCCATCGCGCACAGCGACCAGCAGGCGCTGGCGGGCTGCATCCCTTTCGCCCAAGGCGCGAGCAGTACGCACTTCGCCGGTGCGAAACCCCAGACTGAAGAGACCAGGTTCGCTGGCCTGCAGCACGTGGTAGGACAGCCAGGCATTGTGTCCCGAGTCTGCATCTATAGCCACCACCTTGGTGACCAGATAGCCCGGTTGTGCAGCAAGGGGCACGGTGTCGAACAGCGCCGACCCATCGGGACCTAACGCTGGGTACAGTACCCTGGGCGCATTGTCGTTGCGGTCGCCCACCAGCACACGCACGCTCACGTTGACGCTGAGCGCGGGCAAGCCATGGTCACGCGCCTGCAGCGTCAGCTCAAAGGCACGCAGTTGCTCGTGGTCGAAGGCTCGCTGCGCGAACACCACCCCACTCTGTGAGTTCACAGACGCGTAGGACGACAGCGCCCGCGGTTCCAGATCGCTGGCCACGATGGAATAGGAGATGTGGCCATTGGGCCCCAAGTCCGAGTCTGAGGCGCTAACGTGCGCAATGGAGGCGCCTGGAGGATTGTTTTCAGACACTTGTACCATATAGAAGTCCTGATGGAAAACCGGAGGGTTGTCATTGACATCGGCAATGTGCAGGGTGACGCTTGTACTGGAGGAGAGCGGCGGCTCGCCCTTGTCGGTGGCTATGATGGTAATGTTGTACTCCGGGGTCTGCTCCCGGTCCAGGGCCCCTTCTGTTACAAGTTTGTAGTAATTATTGGCAGAAGATTCTATTCTAAAAGGAACGTTTTCTTTTATGAGGCATGTTACTTTCCCATTTTCCCCAGAATCTTTATCATATGTTTTGAACAGAGCTATCACCGTCCCAAGTTCTGCATCCTCCGGAACAGAACTTGATACCGAAGTGAAAACCACGTCTGGGGCATTATCATTCTCATCTAGAATGTCGAGTATAATTTTACATTCTGCGGCCATGCCTCCACCATCCTTGGCTTCTATGCTCATGGTATAGCTACTACTGATTTCGAAGTCTATGAGATCTTTAGATTTGATTTCTCCACTTTGATGGTCTAGCATAAACATATTTCCAATATCATCTCTTAGTGTTTTAAAAGAGTAGGTAATCTCAGCATTAAGACCCTCGTCCAGGTCAGTGGCTGTCACCATTAGCACAGAGGTGCCTGGGGGCACATTCTCACGCAGGTTGACTTTATATTCATCCTGACTGAACACTGGGGGATTGTCATTGGCGTCGGTGACCTTAATCCGGATTTCGGTGGTGCCAGTTCTGACAGGGTTGCCACCATCCATCGCTGTTAGGACCAGGAGATGGGAGCTCTGCTGTTCCCGGTCCAGGGGCTTCTCCAGCACCAATTCTGGCGCTTTAGTCTTGTCTTTCACCATTATAGAGAAATGCTCATTAGAGCTGAGCTGGTAACTCTGGAGAGAGTTGCGCCCTACATCCGTGTCTATAGCGGATTCCAAGCTAAACCGAGAACCTCTAATTGCAAATTCATTGATTTGTAAAACAATGTTATCTTGTGGGAAACGTGGCGGATTATCATTTATGTCTTCTATGATCATGTTTATGTGAAAAATATTTAGGGGATTTTCTGCTACAAGTTCTAAGGGCAGGATGCAAAGAGGTTTTTGGGGACAGAGAGACTCCCGATCTATCCTGTCACTGATGAGTATGTTACCATTCTCTGTATTCACGGTAAAGTATTGTTTCTCCGCACTAACTCTGAGGTTGCGGGACAATAAATCTTGTACCTGCAACCCCAGATCCTCAGCGAGGTTCCCCACCACCGAACCCCTGGCCATTTCTTCCGGAATAGAGTAACGGATCTGCTCCGAGAGCGTCCCGCAGAACAAAGGCAGCAGGAAGGGAAAGAGTACTTGCCGCTGGATCCTGCTCCTCTGTTTCGCGCTATTTCCCATTCTTTTCTTGCGTCGCTGCAACCTCCGACGTAAAGAAAAGATGCTTTACAAGTCGTTTTAAAAGCATTTACTTCCACAACGTAGAAAAATCAGTGCTCCCAGTTTGAGGACATCCCAGTACGTATTCCAGAATCAGATTTGTCCAGCAGAACGTAAGCGTCCGGGTCACTGGTTGCCGACTTGCTTTTGTGACTGTGCAGAAAATCATCTGGGTAGATCCCTGCTCCACTTCTAACAGCGTGTTGGCCAATAGCGGCGCTCAGAGTCGATTTAGAAAACTGCAGTCAGAAAGCTTCGCAAATTCAATGGAATTCAGTATTTATACAGTTGTTTTGGACCAATGTATAGAGAACTAGGCAAGTTATAAGTTTTGAATGCGTCTTTTTTCCGATGATGTTTACTATCCAAGAAGGTTCTTTAAAGATGGGGGTCTTATAGAAGTGCCATTAATTCAATAACGAAGATTAAAAGTTGGTATTTTACTGAGAGGCAATGTATATATATTGGAAGAACAAGACAGTCTTCTCTCCAGACTTAGAACAAAGACCATGAAGGAAAACAGCCCCCTCAAGTGGTATGGAGAAAATTTGACAGTCATGAAATGACACCCAGTATTATGTACAATCTGATGTGTGCATAATTTTCCTCCTTTTACCAGAGGAAACTAGAGAAGAGCTCAAAGCTGTATAAGGCATACTAAGGAATAGGATGGCTAATGCCATAAAATCTTCCTATTTACTTGTGAAAGAGACTTATGACAATAGTTTTAAGTGTTTTAAGCTTTCATTGTAAAAGATAATATAAAGATATTGTCTAGTAAGTTACAATAGGAATTCAATGACATGAAATGTCATTTTTATTCTTATCCTTATATGTTACACCTTTACAGAATTTAATAATTACCTCTAAGTCAAAATAATCCTCTTAATCTCAGGTTCTAAAGCCAGCCCTACCTTTTTATTTTCCAAGATCTTGATTGCCAGCTCCAAACTTGTTTCACACTTTATAAATAATACAGACTAATCTCTGTCTTCCAGACTTATGTTCTTTTTATCCATCTAATTCTAGTCCAAGTACAGTATCTTAAACCTTTTTTCTTAAAAGGTTTAAAATTACATAAACATTATTATATCCCTAGACCCCTGGAGTCCTGGTGTGGTGCTGTAGGATATGCATTGGACTACTAACCACAAAGTTGGCAGTTCAAACCCACCAGTCTCTCCTCAGAAACCCTATACAGGGTCGCTGTGTGTCAGAACCCACTCTATGACACTTAATAACAACAATATATGCTCTAACACTCCAAGATATTTTCCATGGCTTCAAGACAAACTTAGACATCTTTTGAAGGCCTCCTCTCTCCTTTAGTTGAAATTATTTTCACCCAACCACTAGAGTCTCAGTTTACAGTTTACATTAAGGCCAATTACTGAATGAGAAACCTAAAATTAAGAGAGAAGATGAATATTCAAGCAATTTGGCCAAATATCTATGAGTAGTACGAAACCATTTGCTAAATTGATAATGGAGTTGATACCTGTGATCAAATACTCAAGGTAAGTGTCCTTCCCTCACTTCCTAAAGATTGACTCAGATAACATGTATGAAATTAAGTCACTATTTAGACTTCAAAAACAAGTTGATTCTGAATATAAGGCTTGAATATACTTACATGTGATACAAAATGAACTTATAAAGGAAAGACTGGGAGAATTCATGATTCCTACACACATTGAAAACAAACAAACAAAAAACTACCCAGAAGAATACCAATGAAATCAATTATAAGATCAAATAGCCACCCCATCACTTATATTCACAAACTAGTCCATTTTAATAAATCTGGAAAATATAAGTTTCTTCAACAGATTTGAAAATAACTTATGAGAAATGTTGTTATTGTATAAGTTGGTTCCAACTCATAGTGACCCTGAATAGGGTTTCCAAGGAGTGGCTGGTGAGCTTAAACCACCAACCTTGCAGTTCAAACCAACCTTTCAGTCCAGCATATTAACCCACAGTGCCACACCAGGACTCTGAGAAATACTGGATCAAAATTAAATTGTTTCGATATGTAAGCGTGATTGACTACATTTAAACACACATATACAGTAACCATAAGCAAAAGAATAAAAGGAAATAAAGATGAGTTCAATTATTCCTTTAGGCTGATGGCTTCAAATATATAGTAATAAAATAAATAAACAGTAATTAAAAAGATGTTTGGAACTTAGCAAAATAAGTGAGTTCTATATTTCATTTTCTAAGGGAATTCATTAAGTGAAAAGGCAGTCAGTATGTCTGTTTTGGTAAGATGAAGCAATGAGACAAAGCTGAATACTCAGCAGGATCTAAACATAACATCAGTCATTACTATCAAAATATAATTGTTTTGTGCTCAGAGAAAAGCTCTGGTGTATAGATGTGTGTTTGTATACATATGTGTGAATACATCTACTTCAAAAAGTTTGTGGGGAAATTCCATTATCTTTTAATTCCATGAACTTTTTGAAGCTCATGTGCATGTGTTATTGATATATATAAAAGAGACCTAGAGAGAGCATATTATTTTAAAGGGTTAATTTAGAAGACTAGAATGGTAGATAATTGTACACTATAACTCTAAATCAGTATAAGCAATATGAAGTACAAGAAATGGAAAATAGAGTGCTTTTAAATCAATCAGTTTTATAACAATCACAGACACTGATGATAGAAAAATAATACTAAAACTCAATCTAAAACAAATCATGATAGCTGAACTAGTTCTTTGGATATATATATGTTGTAATTAAGTACTGTGGAGTCGGTTCAGACTCATAGTGACCCTGTACAGGGTTTCC
>NW_006408605.1:11831818-11837774 GCF_000296735.1 Chrysochloris asiatica | reverse complement strand
TAATGAATTAGTTTTGTGTTCACAATATGAAAACAACTCCAAAAATGTACAGTATCAAACAACCCATCTTACTCTGTATATATACACTTTTTAAAAAATGACTGACAGAATCTTTCTGGAAAAACAAAAACAAAACGATGTTCACGTGATAAAAGGAAAAGTACATAAATTCACACACACTGCTCTAAATATGTTAACATAAACTGACTACCTCAAATTTTCATAACTAGATCAGAAAAAAACAAAACAAACTAAAAGATTGTGCTGAGACAGCAGCACTTGGTTGATTGGGAAATCTCACCTGATTATTCATCGGATCACTTTTGCCTAAACCCGGAGCTGAGTCTTCCGATATTAAGAGTGGCTCGCTTTTCTCATAACTCTCCTGGCTAATGAGTGTATCTGCATAGTTTGGCTGGGGGAAGATCAGGTGACTCTTCCGGGAGTCAGCGGTGAGAGAAACCTCGTGGGAATATGTGTGCAGGAAAGCCTGCACCCCGTCCACACCCAGAAAGTGCGTGCCTGGTACACTGGTCAATCCACCTGTCGAAGACTGGAGTAGGCGCGATGTGTGCCAGCGCCTCAGCCTGAGTGCCAGCAGCACAATGACAAAGGCAAGGAAGACACAGGAAACCGCAGTCACAGCCACCACCAAGTACAGAGTGAGTCCGGAGTTATCGGGGTTGGCTGGAGACTCTTGGCTGCCTAGATCCGCCAGGATATCGGGGATGCTGTCGGCCACTGCTACGGTGAGTGTAACTGTGGCAGAGAGAGGGGGCTCACCACGGTCCTGGACCCCGATCACCAGGCTCTGCTTGAGCGCATCTCTGTCCTGCAGGACTCGCGCTGTGCGTACCTCGCCCGTGTGTACCCCTACCACGAAGAGTCCTGGTTCACTAGCCTTGAGTAGGCGGTAGGACAGCCAAGCGTTTTGACCAGAGTCTCTGTCCACCGCCACCACTTTGGTCACCAGGTAGCCAGGTTCTGCGGAACGAGGTGCCAGCTCCACTCCGGTGGAGCCGTCAGTGGGAAGAGCAGGGTACAGGATCTCTGGTATGTTGTCGTTCTGATCCAACACGCATAGGCTCAGGGATACGTTGCTGCTGAGTGGCGGGTCCCCGCTGTCGTGTGCTGTCACCCACAGTTGAAGGTCACGGAATTGTTCGTAGTCAAAAGAGCACATCGCGTACAAAACTCCAGTGTCAGAATTGATGGAGATGTAGGAGGACAGAGGCACCCCTTGGATGGAGTCTTCCGCCAGAGAGTAAATAACTCTGGCGTTCTCTTTGCTGTCTGGGTCGTGCGCTGTCACTGAAAAGATAGAAGAGCCTCTAGGATTGTTTTCAGGTATGAAGGCTGAGTAAGTGGAGTGAAGGAAAGCTGGTGGGTTATCATTGGCATCTGCCACGTTCAGCAAGATATGAGTTTCTGTAGACAAGGGTGGACTTCCCTGGTCTGTAGCGGTCACTGTTACATTGTAGCTCTGAACCTGTTCCCTGTCCAGTGGGCTGTTTGTTACCAACTTGTAATAATTTCCGTAAGTCTTTTCTAATTTGAAAGGTAAATTCTTAGGAACGAAACAGGAAACCAGACCATTTTCTTTAGAGTCTTGATCTTGCACATTAAGAAGAGCAATTACTGCACCTGGAGGAGAATTTTCCAGCACTGAGTTAGTAGAAGACGTGATGGTTATTTCCGGAGCGTTATCATTCACGTCTGCAACAGTGATCAACAACCTGGCTGTCGTTAGCAGACCTCCACCATCTTGGCCTTGAATTTCCACCTCATAGAATTTGTATTTCTCATAATCCAGAGATCCCCGTATTAGGACTTCTCCAGTTTGAGAATCCAACTGGAATATTTCAGAAGCTTTGTTTTCCACATTCCGGAATGAATACGTCACTTCCCCATTGACTCCTTCATCTGGATCAGTTGCGTTTACGAAAAGTACACGAGTTCCAGAGCTGAGATTCTCTGGAACACTCACTCGATACACTGACTGTGTGAACTTCGGGATGTGGTCATTTACATCAAGGACCACTATCCGAATGGGAACCACGCCCTTGCGGATGGGATAGCCTCCATCTAAGGCTGTGAGACGGAGAAAGTGAACAGTCTCTTTTTCCCGGTCCAGTGCTTCCTCCAACACAAGCTCTGGATTCTTGGCCCCATCGCTTCCGCCTCCCACATGCAAGGAAAAGTAACTATTAGGGCTTAGCTGATAACTCTGGAGGGAGTTCATTCCCACATCTGGATCCTTAGCATTAGGAAGCGGAAATCGCAATCCCAGAGCTGCGTGCTCACTGACTTTTATCTCAACTTCTTCTTCCCGGAAGCTGGGGGCGTTATCATTAATATCCATTATTTCTACCTCCACTCCATAAATCTTCAAGGTGTCTTCTACAAGAATCTCCATATTTAAAAGACAGGCGGAAACCGCTTCGCAGAGCTCCTCCCGGTCTATCCTGCCCGCCGTGATCAAGCTGCCGCTTCGCGGGCTCAAAGCGAAAAGCTGCGTCCTGCCTCTGGAGATGATGCGGACTCCGCGCTCCGCCAGCTCCCGGGGCTCCAGCCCCAGGTCCTTGGAGATATTGCCCACGAAGAAGCCTTTGTCCGTCTCTTCCGGCACTGAGTATCTGATCTGCCGAGTCCTGGACTCACGCAGTATCCCCAGGAAAACGCATAGCAGGACCACCCCGCTGCGGTTCAGGCGCCAAAGCTGATTAGCCATGGCAGTTCCCGAACCAATGTTAGGCGATTTCTTGTGTCGGTTTCTTTTTTTATCAGTTGGTTTATCTACAAAGCCCCAGGCCGTTCGCAGCCAAAAAAATAATAGAAAAGAAAGGAAAGTACGTTAAGATTTCAGCATCAGAATCTGTGAGTATCCTTCTCATTCGGCTTTGTGTGGCAGAGGTGGGGGAGGGAGGGTCTCGATCGTTCGCTTCCTATTCCGTGATTGGTGAACAGCGGCGCCTAGAGTCCAATCTTATTTTTACAACGTGTAAGAAAAACTCAACACACTGGACCAGAAGAAATTATTACTCACCTCTTTGAGAATTACAAGTAAAGCTTAAAATTGCAAACAATGAAGACGTGTTATTTTTTAAGTTTACCAAGAGCTCTTATGAAAGGAATACATATTTTCAAGTTTTAAAAATATTATTGGAAATGAAAACTTGGAATATTAGAGTTGGTTTCTATTGATTTTTACAGGCTGAAGGAAATGGCATTTATGAATGTGGAAGTAACATGGTTCTGACAAAGTCATCAGTTAGCGTGCTGATGCCTGGCTAGAATAATATCAACGTTTCTTTGGGTATAACATTTAAGAAAATTTGGATGGCTTTAGAGTTGTCATTCAAAATACCATGGTATAAAACTATATCTGCATCCCACTTACCTAACTAAAAGGCCCTTAATTCCATGAAAGTTTCGCCTAGCTGCACTATCGATTTTATCTTTGAAAAGTAGGATTAAAGCATTGTAAACTTTAGTCTTAACAGTGATATCCATAGGCTTATCCTACATTTAAGGAGTCCTGGTGGCATTGTGGGATAAGCACTGGACTGGCAACTGAAAGGTTGGCAATTCAAACTCACTAGCTATTACAGGGGAGAAAGATGAGGCTTTCTGTCTCCTGTAAAGATTTACAGCCTCAGAAACCCTTTATAACAGAAACAACATGAGTAGGAAGCAACTGGATGCCAATAAACTTTACCTTACATTTACTTTTGGAACTTTATGAAGAAATTTTCTAGAATCTTGAAATAACAGTGCCATACAATATGGGTATATAAAAGCATTATTTCAAAAACTTACCTGTTGAAAGGTCTTATCTGCTTCAACACTGGGTGTTAAAATGCTAGCCAATAGCATTGAGGAGCCATTTTTGCTGACACTATCTTGGGTGACTGGACAATGATCAACAGATGTGAGAAAGTGAAATTCTGGATTAGCTTGATCCCCAGGTACACACATATTATAGGCATAGGGCAGTGTTCCCTCACTGTAGTTGGGAGGAACCCCAAGATCAGATTTGACACAGAGAACAGACCCAAAACAGCCCCCGGCGGCGGGGCTGGAGGAACGTCTCAGGCGCAGTGAGATGGCCAGAATTACCGCCAGGAGGAAGAGCACGGAGATCACTGCCAAGCTCACCACCAGATAGAACTGCAAGTCGGCTTGAGGGTCAGAGACAGTGGGTTGATCGTTGAGGTCCGGCAGCGCCTCCTGCAGACTGTCTGCGAAAACCAAGAGCAATGTGGCTGTGGCAGAGAGAGGTGGTTTACCTCCATCTCGCACAGCGACCAGCAGGCGCTGGCGGGACCCGTCCCTGTCACTCAAGGCGCGAGCGGTGCGCACCTCGCCTGTTCGAAACCCTAGGCTGAAGAGCCCGGGCTCGCTGACCTGCAACACGTGGTAGGACAGCCAGGCGTTGTGTCCCGAGTCTGCGTCCACAGCCACCACCTTGGTGACCAGGTAGCCTGGCTGTGCCGCCCGCGGCACCATGTCGAAGAGCGCCGAGCCGTCGGGTCCCAGCGCCGGGTACAGCACCCTGGGCGCGTTGTCATTGCGATCGCCCACCAGTACGCGCAGGCTAACATTGGCGCTGAGCGCGGGCGAGCCCTGATCACGCGCCTGCAGTGTCAGCTCGAAGGCGCGCAGTTGTTCGTGGTCAAAGGCGCGCTGCGCGAACACCACCCCGCTTTGCGCATTCACAGATACATAGGACGAAAGCATCCGCGGTTCCAGATCGCTGGCCACGATGGAGTAGGATACTTGGCAATTCGGTCCCAGGTCTGGATCCGACGCTTCGACCTGCGCTATGGAGGCGCCAGGAGGGTTGTTTTCAGGCACAGAGACCACGTAGGGGGACTGTCGGAAAACCGGGGCATTGTCGTTAACGTCGGCGACTTGCAGGATGAGACTTGTGCTGGAGGAGAGGGGAGGCTTGCCCCTGTCACTGGCCACGATGGTGATATTATACTCTGGGGTCTGCTCCCGGTCTAAAGCCCCGTCAGTTACTATCTTGTAGTAATTTTTAGAAGATGAATGAATCCTGAAAGGAACGTCTCGTCCTATATGACATAAAACTTCTCCATTTTCCCCAGAATCCCGATCCCGTGTTTTGAAGAGGGCTACCACCATTCCAGGATGGGAATTCTCCAAAATCTGATCAGACAGAGAGGTGATTATTATTTCGGGGCTGTTGTCGTTTTTGTCCAGAACGTCTATAATAATTTTACACTGTGTAGAAAGAGATCCCGGGTCCTTCGCTTCCACCCCCATGGTGTATCTTTCTACTTCTTCAAAATCCAAGGACTGATTAGTTGTAATATCTCCCGTTGTGGAGTCCAGAGAAAACACGTGTTGGGCTTTGTCAGCCACACCAAGAAAGGAATAGGTGATCTCTGAGTTGACGCCCTCATCTAGGTCGGTGGCCCTCACCCTCAGTACAGTGGTGCCCCGGGGCACATCTTCCCTCAGGCTGACCCTGTACACGTCCTGACTGAACACAGGGGGGTTATCATTAGCATCGACTACTTGGACACGGATCTGTGTGGTGCCGCTGCGGGGCGGGTCCCCACTGTCGAAGGCAGTCAGTACTAAGTGGTGAGAGCTCTGCTTTTCCCGGTCCAGAGTCTTCTGCAATAATAATTCTGGATATTTGCCACCATCAGGATTGTCTTTCACCACCAAGGAGAAATACTCATTAGGACTTAATTGGTATTTGCTCAGTGAATTCGTATCAATATCGGGATCTTTTGCAGACTCAAGAATTGTTCTCATTCCTGGAGTGACAGATTCACTGATTTCTAAATTTATTTCATCCTTACGGAATTGAGGGGCGTGGTCATTAATATCCTCAACAACCACAAGAACATGAAAAATATTTAAAGGATTTTCCACCACAGCTTCCAACTGCAACTCACATATTCTTCTCTCTCTGCATATC